>NC_048574.1:56235958-56253458 GCF_013265735.2 Oncorhynchus mykiss
AGAGATGCTGGACTGTTCTGGACTGGCCAGCGAATAGTCCAGATCTGAATCACATACAAAACCTGTGGTGAGAGTTGAAAACAGCAGTTGGTGGGAGGCACCCCTCAAACATTGACGAATTAGGGAAGTTTGCTGGTGAAAAGTAAGCCAAACGTTCAGTAGAAAGGTGCAGCAAGCTCATTGATGGATACACTAAGTGTTTGTCTGCACTTGTCTTGGCCAAAGGCTGTGCAACCATCTACTAGCTCCAGGATGGCAATACTTTTGTTCATGCCATTTGTCTAAAGTACTAACATACTTTATACTACATACTTAATGAATTTGGGGTGGCAGGTAGCCTAGTGGTTAGAGCATTGGGCCAGTAACTGAAAGGTTTTGCTAGATCGAATCCCTGAGCTAACAAGATAAAAATCTGTTGTTCTGCTCCTGAACAAAGCAGTTAACATGGTTTGATCAGAGTTCTGACTTCACAACAACTGTCAAGCCCACAAGCTAACTGACTTGCTTGCTACTTCCAGACACAGATCAGAGAACACCTCACTCTGACCATTTTACTTGCCCTAGCATAACTGGTTAGGCAGTTTCATGTTGGTGACTGATGATGACTGCTTTTTGCCATTGGCCACATTCAATGTTGAGCATTCAAAAATGTATCAGTTATTCTGCCTCTGGTACACTCAGATGAGAGTGCTCTGAAATTGGAATAGATTGCCAGAGTGAATTTACGAACACACCCGAATGACTACACCACTTAGCTAAACTTTGAATGAAGTGAATAATAAAGTCAATAAATGTTGGGTAGTTAGTTAGATAGCAGAAAGTAAATATACAGGCAAGTTTGTTGTATTAGTAGCCGACTGACGTTACAGCAGGTAGCTAACATACCCGGTGCATACTGCTGTAATGATAATGCTATGTAGATCGTAAGGAGCAAGCTAACAATTTGTCAGCCAACATAACATGTAACGTAACTTATTTGAAAAGGCATTACTTTTCACATTGCTGAACATTTTCTTAACATTTGTCATAATTAGTTAAAATGACACATTTCCATCCACTCTCGTCGGACGTCGGCTGCATATTTTCCCCCATTTTTTTTTAATCTGAAAAAGTTGTGAAGCTACGCCCATTTTCTGAATAATTGCATTATGAGCCCTAAAAGTACGGAAATAGTGTCCATTGTATACTTCATATTTTGCCGAATGCAGTGCGACATCCGGGAACTTTTGGCAAACTAACCATATCCATACTATGACTAATAAGCATACTACATACTCAATTTATGTCACAAATAAGATGGCGCCGAAGAACATGGCGGACGTTTTACATTCTCCCAACCAATTGTGCAATTTTTTCTTTTTTTTTGCGTTTTGTGTAACTTATTTTTTTTTTACATATTGTGCACATAATGTTGCTGCTACCATCTCGTATGACCAAAAATAACGAGAAGGAAATCCTGCTTTAACTGGAACAGGCCCAAATCCACGCCTTTTGCGTGAAGAAAAGATGCCGGAAAAGGGGGAGCAGATTGCAGATCCTTCTGAGAAGCCGGAGGCAAGTGAGGAAACTCCCAATGCCATTCATTCTCCTTGCTAATGTGCAATTGTTAGAAAATAAAATTGATGAACTATTATTAACCTGTTAGATCTCTAGGGGCGCTATTTCATTTTTGGATAAAAAACGTTCCCGTTTTAAGCGCGATATTTTGTCACGAAAAGATGCTCGACTATGCATATTCTTGACAGTTTTGGAAAGAAAACACTCTGAAGTTTCAGAATCTGCAAAGATTTTGTCTGTAAGTGCCCCAGAACTCATTCTACAGGTGAAACCAAGATGATGCATCAACCAGGAATTAGCAGAATTTCTGAAGCTCTGTTTTCCATTGTCTCCTTATATGGCTGTGATTGCGCAAGGAATGAGCCTACACTTTCTGTCGTTCGCCCAAGGTCTTAGCAGCATTGTGACGTATTTGTAGGCATATCATTGGAAGATTGACCATAAGAGACTACATTTTCCAAGTGTCCGCCTGGTGTCCTGCGTGGAATTCGGTGCGCAATTGCCAGCTGCTCGTACTTTTCCATTTGATATAGGGGAGAAACCATGTGTCCAAGAACGATGTATCAATGAAGAGATATGTGAAAAACACCTTGATGATTGATTCTTCAACGTTTGCCATGTTTTCAGTCGATATTATGGAGTTAATTTGGAAAAAAGTTCGCGTTTTGAGGACTGAATTTTCTGATTTTTTTTGGTAGCCAAATGTGATGTATAAAACGGAGCTATTTCTAATACACAAAGAATATTTTTGGAAAAACTGAGCATCTGCTATCTAACTGAGAGTATCCTAATTGAAAACATCAGAAGTTCTTCAAAGGTAAATGATTTTATTTGAAGGCTTTTATGTTTTTGTTGAAATGTTGCGTGCTGGATGCTAACGCTAATGCTAACGCTAAATGCTAACGCTAAATGCTAACGCTAGCTAGCTACTTTTACACAAATGATTGTTTTCCTATGGTTGAGAAGCATATTTTGAAAATCTGAGATGACAGTGTTGTTTACAAAAGACTAAGCTTGAGAGATGGCATATTTATTTCATTTCATTTGCGATTTTCATGAATAGTTAACGTTGTGTTATGCTAATGAGCTTGCTGATAGATTTACACAATCCTGGATACAGGGGTTTTTTCATAGCTAAACGTGACGCAGAAAACGGAGCGATTTGTCCTAAACAAATAATCTTTCAGGAAAAACTGAACATTTGCTATCTGAGAGTCTCCTCATTGAAAACATCTGAAGTTCTTCAAAGGTAAATGATTTTATTTGAATGCTTTTCTGTTTTTTTGTGTAAATGTTGCCAGCTGAATGCTAATGCTAAATGCTACGTTAGCCATCAATACTGTTACACAAATGCTTGTTTTGCAATGGTTGAGAAGCATATTTTGAAAATCTGAGATGACAGTGTTGTTAACAAAAGGCTAAGCTTGAGAGCTAGCATATTTATTTCATTTCATTTGCGATTTTCATGAATAGTTAACGTTGCGTTATGGTAATGAGCTTGAGTCTGTATTCACGATCCCGGATCCGGGATGGGGAGATCAGAAAGGTTAAGATTATCCTACCAACGGGACATTAAAAATCGTAACATCTTATGTTTCACCGAGACGTGGCTGAATGAAGAAATGGACAATATAGAACTGGCGGGATTTTCCATGCACCGGCAGTTTTTTTGTAAAAAAAACTGGTGCGCAATGTCTAATATTAAAGAAGTCTCAAGCTATTGCTCGCCTGAGGTCGAGTACTTATGATAAGTTGTCGACCACACTATCTACCAAGAGAGTTCTCATCTGTATTATTCTTAGCAGTCTATTTACTACTACAAAGCAAAGCTGGCACTAAGACCACTCTCAACCAACTCTATAAGGCCATAAGCAGAAATAAGAAGAAGAAGCGGCGCTCCAAGTGGCCGGGGACATTAATGCAGGCAAACTTAAATCATTTTTACCAAATTTTGTCACATGCATGTCACATGTGCAACGAGGGAAAAAAAATCCTAGACCACCTTTACTCCACACAAAGAGATGCATACAAAGCTCTCCCCTGCCCTCCATTTGGCAAATCTGACCACAATTATGTCCTCCTGATTCCTGCTTACAAGCAAAAACTAAAGCAGGAAGTACCAGTGATTCACGCAATACGGAAGTGGTCAGATGACGCGGATGCTGCACTACAGGACTGTTTTGCTAGCACAGACTGGAATATGTTCCGGGATTCATCCAATGGCATTCAGGAATACACTACCTCAGTCATCGGCTTCATCAATAAGTGCATCGATGATGTCGTCCCCACAGTGACTGTACGTACATATCCCAACCAGAAGCAATGGATTACAGGCAACATTCGCATCGAGCTAAATGCTAGAGCTGCCGCTTTCAAGGAGCGGGAGACTAATCCGGACGCTTATAAGAAATCCCGCTATGCCCTCAAACGAACAATCAAACAAGCAAAGCGTCAATACAGGATTAAGATTGAATCCTACTACACCGGCTCTGACACTTGTCGGATGTGGCAGGGCTTGAAAACTATTACGGACTACAAAGGGAAACCCAGACTCGAGCTGTTCAATGACGCGAGCCTACCAGACGAGCTAAATGCCTTTTATGTTGGCTTCGAATGTAATGGATCTCGTCCTCCTCTTCATCTGAGCAGGAGTAAGGATCGGGAGAAAGAGAGGAGGAAAATAATAGAAAAACGAACATAGACAACCCACCCAACTCACGCCCTGACCATACAAAAACAAAAGGCAAAACAAAGGAACTAAGGTCAGAACGTGACATTGAGGCAAGCAACACTGAAGCATGCACGAGAGCACCAGCTGTTCTGGATGACTGGGTGATAACGCTCTCGGTAGCCGATGTGAACAAAACCTTTAAACAGGTCAACATTCACAAAGCCGCTGGGACAGACGGATTACCAGGACGTGTACTCAAAGCCTGCGCGGACTAACTATCAAGTGTCTTCACTGACATTTTCAACCTTTCCCTGACCGAGTCAGCAAAACCTACACGTTTCAAGCAGACCGCCATAGTCCCTGTGCCCAAGGAAGCGAAGGTAACCTGCCTAGATGATTACCTCCCAGTGGCACTGGGTAGCCATGAAGTGTTTTGAAAGGCTGGTCATGGCTCACATCAACAGCATTCTCCCAGACACACTAGACCAACTCCAATTCGCATACCTCCCAAACAGATCCACAGATGACATAATCTCAATCGCACTCCACACTGCCCTTTCTCACCTGGACAAAAGGAACACCTATGTGAGAATGCAGTTCATCGACTACAGCTCAGATTTCATCACCATAGTGCACACGAAGCTCATCACTAAGCTAAGGATTCTGGGACTAAAAATCTCCCTCTGCAACTGGATCCTGGACTTCCTGACGGGCCGCCCCAAGGTGATAAGAGTAGGCAACAATATGTCTGCCAAGCTGATCCTTTACACTGGGGCCCCTCAAGGGTGTGTACTCAGTCCCCTCCTGTATTCCCTCCCTGTTCACCCACAACGTGACCAAACACCACTCCAACACCATCATTAAGTTTGCTGACGACACAACAGTGATGATCACCAACAACGATGAGATGGCCTATAGGGAGGAGGTCAGAGAACTGGCAGTGCGGTGCAAGGACAACAACCTCTCTCTCAATGTGAGCAAGACAAAAGAGCTGATTGTGGACTACAGGAAAAGATGGGCCGAACAGGCTCCCATTAACATCGACGGGGCTGTAGTGGAGCGGGTCGATAGTTTCAGGTTCCTTGGTAGCCACATCACCAACGAACCATAATAGTCCAAACATACCAAGACAGTCGTGAAGAGGACATGAAAAAAACATTTCCCCCTCAGGAGATTGAAAAGATTTGGCATGGGCCACCAGATCCTCAAAAGGTTCTACAGCTGCACCTTCGAGAGCATCCTGACCGGTTGCATCACCGCCTTGTATGGCAACTGCTCGGCATCTGACCGTAAGGCGCTACAGAGGGTAGTGCGAACGGCCCAGTACATCACTGGGGCCAAGCTTCCTGCCATCCAGGACCTATATAATAGGCGGTGTCAGAGGAAGGCCTATAAAATTGTCAAAGACTCCAGCCACACTAGTTATATACGGTTTTCTCTGCTATCGCACGGCAAGCGGTGACGGAGCACCAAGTCTAGGACCAAAAGGCTCATCAACAGCTTCTACCCCCAAGACATTAGACTGCTGAACAATTCATAAAAATCGTCACCGGACAATTGACATATATTTATCCGGCACTGTACCAGCATGCCATAGCTAAAAATAAATAATAAATACATCATTTGGGTGTTTTAATTATGTCTTGCCCTACGTGTTATACTGACTGTGTCCCAAATAGCACCCTATTTCCTATGTGGCACACTACTTTTGAAGAGGGTCCAAAACACTCAGGTAAAGTAATGCCCTACATAGGGAATAGCGTGCTATTTGGGAAGGATACACAGAGTCAGACAGTCTGGAGTGGAAATAGAAAAAGGTAACTACATCGGACATGTGTAGCCGTCTTTCTCCACTATTCTAAATACCAAGTACTCCCAAACTACACCTTCCAAAATCAATTGACAAACTTGGTGGTGTGCTTCTTGGTGAGACTCTATAGCAATTGCACGGTGCTGATTTCCAACTACATCCTAAGAACAGATCAGAGTGTTCTAAAACAACTGACAAACGCTTTATAAAAATAGTAATTCATCCAAAATACTGCTCTCAAGCGCATCTTTCACCAATAGAATTGACAAACCGGGTGATGTGTTTCTTTGATTAACTCTTACTCTCAATAGTACCACACTACCTTGATACACAAAGAATCAAAATTATCCAATTAAAATAAATCCAATGATTCAGAGGCATCGGGAGGAAGAAGCAATGTAGATTGTGTGTGTCCCAAAGGACAACGTACTTGCAATATAGCGCACAGAGCCCTATGAGTCCTGGTCAAAAGTTGTGCACTACATAGTGAATAGGGTGCCGTTTGGGACTCAAACAGTTTGTACAAGACTTTCCCCTGAAGGACATGAAAGACAATGTAGCAGGGCCTCTCCAATGACATACAGACTGCCACAACTTCCAGACAAGGGCTTTCTCTCTCCCCCGTAAAATCCGTCCAGACAAAAATACTAAATGATTTAATAAAGGAGATACGGAGGAGGACAGAGACAGTCAGAGACTGTGACACCCTCCCCTATGACTTCTCTTCCTTTCCCCTTTTCCTTTAGGTCTTGGAATTAGTCTTTCATTAGTTTTATTCCCTCTACTCCTAACTCAATTTGGGCAGATGGCAGACGGCGTAGTCCAGACGCATCAGACGCCACGCTGTTGTTTTCTACCACACCACCACTGCCACCACCATTCCATCTCAAGGCATTGTGTACTGTGTGTGTGTGTGTGTGTGTGTGTGTGTGTGTGTGTGTGTCTGTGTGTGTCTGTGTGTGTCTGTGTCTGTCTGTCTGTCTGTCTGTCTGTCTGTCTGTCTGTCTGTGTAGGGGCTTGTTTAATCAAACACCCAGAGCCCGGGCTTTAAAAGCTGTCATTGCCACAACAACCCCTCTCTCTCTCGCTCTCTCTCTCTCTCTCTCTCTCTCTCTCTCTCTGCGTCTTTTTGATGTCAGCTCATCTGTCCGCATGTGTGTCTGTCTGTCTGTCTGTGTTTGTTGTGCGTTGTGTGCGTGAGCCTCCAGGATGGTGTCTCCACTCAGCTAGAGCCGGTCGGTGCACAGCGCAGTGACTCTTCCGCCTCCGGCGTTCTTATTTATCTTATTTGTTTATTTATTTATATTTATTTCTTCCTGTCGCTGGCAGGGGTCGGTGTCGGTAATTACTGGACTGGAACGAAGGTAGGAGAAGCCAATTTGAGTTAGAGAGGTATGCGCTGAGGTGCGTCTGGTGAAACCCCCCTAGCGGATACAGCCTCTAACCTTTTTCTACCTTTTCTATTTAGGACTGAGAGTGGATACACGCCACGGGGGGCCAGACACAGCGGGGATTAGACATACAATTTGGGTTTGGACACACACTCAGGCACACGCACACGCAGGCACACGCACATGCACACGCACATGCAGGCACACACACGCAGCCACACACACGCAGCCACATGCACAGTTGTGCAGACACACACACACACACACACCTGTTTGCTCACACACAAATGGACACACACACGCATACACTTTGCATTACTATCAGCAATTGAAGCCTAGATGTGCAATAAGGGCACTGCATCTCAGGACATTTGGTAGGGCTAGAAAACCATGAAAAACAATGTCAGACGGTTTATTGGCTAAAAAACAGCTGTGAGAGCCACATAACCCAAGGCAGGTTGCGCAAGACCTCACAAGAATGACACATTTCGCACCTACTGTAGCCCTGCTCATTTCATATACACTGGCTCAGGCACACACTGCATATGTTCACAGTTACATCTTGATTAGATGTTGACACAAGGTTAAAAATAGAATCATGAGCCTCCCGAGTGACGCAGCGGTCTAAGGCACTGCATCGCAGTGCTAGAGGCGTCACTACAGACCCGGGTTTGATCCCAGGCTGTGCAGCAGCCGGCTGCAACCGGGAAACCCATGAGGCGGCGTACAATTTGCTCAGCGTTGTCCGGTGTAGGGGAGGGTTTGACCGTCCGGGATGTTCTTGTGCAATCGCGCTCTAGCGACTCCTTGCGGTGGGACCGGGCGCATGCACACTGACTTCGTTCGGCAGTTGTACGGTGTTTCCTCCGACACCTTGGTGCGGCTGGCTTCCGGGTTAAGCGAGCAGCGTGTCAAGAAGCAGTGGGGCTTGGCAGGGTCGTGTTTCAGAGGATGCATGTCCGTACGGAGTTGCAGCGATGGGACAAGACTGTAACTACCAGTTGGATATCACAAAACTGGGGAGAAAAAGGGGTGATAAATATTTAAAATATAATCATTATCCTCACATGGAGACAATGTTGTCATCCCAAATGATACGCTATACCCTATATAGTGCACTACATTTGTCAAAAGTACTATGTAGGGAATAGGGTGCCATTTGGGACATATATAATCGATTTATGCTAATGTCATTTTTTATTTTACATTAACAATATAAGGCCATGTAAATTAAATCAGGTTTTCATGTCAGTGGAAGCTAAGAAGCCACAGCAAGTGTATACTATAAAGCAGCTGCATTATATGAAATAGCATCTCCTCATGGCCTATCATGACTATTTATCAACAAATGTGGATGCATCACCATGGCTATCCACGTTAGCATTTAGCATTGGTATGTTTGTTGAGTGGGAACCATACTGAGTCTGAAATGGGGTTATCACGCCCCCAGGGCATCACAGCCTGGCTAGCCAAAGTGTGGCGCTAATACTGGCTGTAACAAGTTGCTAAAATAAGAGGAGCTATTGTAGGTGGGCTAATGTAGCATGGTGCTAATAGCAGCTTTAGCATTGTGGGCTAGCATTGAGGAAGCCATGTCACAAACTGCTGATCCCTTAAGACAAAAAGCACACCCCACTTCTCAATTTAAAGACAAATCTGAGAGGGAAGAACAAGAGGGAAGTAAAAAGAAATGGAAAGGGGGGGAGAGAGAGAGAGAGAGAGAACACCACTTCAAGAGCCCGAGAGTGCTAGTGTTAACTCTCGCTAACCCTTGCTGACCTTTTTGACAGAAAATGGATCCCACCACAGTACCAATTAAATTAAGATCAATCCTTTCCACTTCCCATTATCCTTTCCCCCTCACTCTCCTCAGATTCTTCTCTTACTGTTGTGTACTGTCTCTGTTAAAATGATGACGCTAGGACCCTCTTCACCCTGAGATTCTCACTCATCAGCCACAGTGACAAGGAGAGAGTGAGTGTGAGGGCAGCTGTGTATGTCTGTGCTGAGTGTGAGGACAGGTGTTGGGTGGGCTTAACGATTGGTGAGACCGACCGACGCACGGCGGTGCCTATTCATACCCCAAGCGACTTACAGCTGTAATCGCAGCAAAAGGTGGCGCTACAAAGTATTAACTTAAGGGGGCTGAATAATTTTGGGGGCTGAATAATTTTGCACGCCCAATTTTTCAGTTTTTGATTTGTTAAAAAAGTTTGAAATATCCAATAAATGTCGTTCCACTTCATGATTGTGTCCCACTTGTTGTTGATTCTTCACAACAAAAATACAGTTTTATATCTTTATGTTTGAAGCCTGAAATGTGGCAAAAGGTCGCAAAGTTCAAGGGGGCCGAATACTTTCGCAAGGCACTGTACTTTTGGGTGTCAGGGAAAACGTATGGAGTAAAAAGTACATTATTTTCTTTAGGAATGCAGTGGAGTAAATAGTAAAGTAAAGTACAGATACCCCAAAAAACGACTTAAATGAAATAATTGCTGAAATTAGACCATGCCCTGGGCTTATTTTCATGCAAATGATACATCAGGTTTCAGGCAAAGGAAAGGCGGAGGCAATGGTGAAAAATAATTACAAAAAATACTTTAAAGTACTACTTGTGGGTGTGTGTGTGCCTGTGTGTGTTACTGTGTGTGTGCCTGTGTGTGTTACTGTGTGTGTGCCTGTGTGTGTTACTGTGTGTGTGCCTGTGTGTGTTACTGTGTGTGTGCCTGTGTGTGCATATGTGTGCTTGTACAATCTCGGTGTATCAAATATCCTGAAGTACATAGTGAATCGGCGATCGTAATGATTATAACGTCATTACCAACGATCGTGTGACTGTAAAGACGCTAGACACTCATCATCTACAGTATATGAGCCTATTTGCCTCTTCAGAGAGCCAGAGCAGCCAAAAGGTGATGGACCTGCATTAATAAAGCATCACGGAGTACCAGTGCTGATCTAGGATCAGATTCCCCCTGTCCATCTGATCTTATTATCAACTCCTACTGTCAGACACTTTATGAATATGGCCCCTGAAATCCCGCCGGGCAAAGACATTGTATGACAAATAAAGGTGTAATTCTTCTGGTCGAGAGATCACATCCTGGTCTCTTGACCACGAGGCTAATGCATCTGCCTTTCAGTAGCAGGCGTTCTCCTCTTCACCGCTGACTGTCATTTTGTAAACAATCTTAGCTGCTGGTGCCTTTTAGAAGGAAAATGGCCAGGCAGCCAGCCTGTTGCCTGGGTTACGGAGCCTCCCCCTCTCTCTCTCTCTCTCTCTCTCTCTCTCTGGTCTCTCTCTCTCTTTCTATCACTCTCTCTCGCTCTTTGGTCTATCTCTCTATCACTCTCTCTTTCTATCACTCTCACTCTCTACCTATCTCTCTCTCTCTCTCTCTCTCAGGTCTCACTCTCTCTTTGGTCTCTACTCCCTCCCTCTAGTCAGTGTTCAGCCGTGTTGGGCTTATTAAGGATGCCAGCGATGTCCGCCAGCTCCTCTCCTCCTGGCCAGGTGATTGCAGAGGGCAGACCTGCACTCCCTCCCCCGAGACAGGGCCATCAGGCAGGGCTGGAGCGGAGCCAGCCTGGAGGAGACCAGCCCCTTCGATTCCTAACGAGAGGCTGCCCTTCTTTCCCTCTCATCCTCCCTCTCTCCATATTTATCTCACTGTGACTCGCTCTCTCTCTCTCTCCCCTTATTGAATCTCACCCTCCACATTGTCTATCTCTTTCTAGCTTACCATTTCTCTCACTCGTTCACCCATCTTTATTTTTCTCTAACTCTCCCTCCACCCCAATTTCTCCCCATCCCTACCCCCATGACCCCCACTTTCTCTCTCCCTCTATCACGCTCTCTCTCCCTATCTTCAAATCAAATCAAGCTGTATTTGCCACATGTGCGGAATAAAACAGGTGTAGACTTTACCGTGAAATGCTGACTTACAAGCCCTTAACCAACAGTGCACTTCAAGAAGAAGAAAATATTTACCAAGTAGGCTAAAATAAAAAGTAATAATAAAAAGTAACACAACAACGAGGCTATATACAGGGGGCACCGGTACCGAGTCAGTGTGCAGGGGTACAGGCTAGTTGAGGTAATCTGTACATGTAGGTGGGGTCGAAGTGACTATGCATAGGTAACAAACAAACAGCGAGTAGCAGCAGTATACATAAATTGTAAATAAATTGTCCTTGGTGATTTTTATGAATTGTTCAGCAATCCAATGGCTTGGGGGTAGACGCTGTTGAGGAGCCTTTTGGTCCTAGACTTGGGGCTCCGGTATCGCTTGCCATGTGGAAGCAGAGAAAACCGTATATAACTTCGGTGACTGGAGTCTCTGACAATTTTATGGGCTTTCCTCTGACACCGCCTATTATATAGGTCCTGGATGGCAGGAAGCTTGGCCCCAGTGATGTACTGGGCCGTTCGGTAGCGCCTTACGGTCAGATGCCGAGCAGTTGCCATACAAGGCGGTGATGCAACCGGTCAGGATGCTCTCGATGGTGCAGCTGTAGAACCTTTTGAGGATCTGGGGGCCCATGCCAAATCTTTTCAGTCTCCTAAGGGGGAAAATGTTTTTTCGTGCCCTCTTCACGACTGTCTTGGTATGTTTGGACCATGATAGTTCGTTGGTGATGTGGACACCAAGGATCTTGAAACTCTCAACCCGATCCACTACAGCCCCATCGATGTTAATGGGAGCCTGTTCGGCCCACCTTTTCCTGTAGACCACGATCAGCTCTTTTGTCTTGCTCACATTGAGGGAGATGATGTTATCCTTGCACCACACTGCCAGTTCCCTGACCTCCTCCCTATAGGCCCCATCGTTGTCAGTGATCAGGCCTACCACTGTTGTGTCGTCATCTTTCTCCCCCCTAGCCGCTTCTCCCACTCCCTCTCTCCCCTCCCTCGCTCTGCTGTAGCTCTGAGCATTCTGCTGTGCTCCTCTAATTCATCACTAACACGCTAAAGCACTGCTGTGACACGGACATTCAGGGAGTCCGCACAGAGGTCACCTCCCAAATGGCGCCCTATTCCCTATATAGTGCAATACTTTTGACCAGATGAGCAAACCCTATGGGCCCCGGTCAAAAGTAGTGCCCTATATAGGGACGCAGCCGGAGCCTCGCCAGTCCGTGAAGGGCAAAATGAGGACATCCATTTCGAGAGAGGAATCAAACAAGTTAACTCTCCTTCCTCCATCTCCTCCCTCATCCTCCTCTTCTCCCACTCCCCATCCACTCGTCCAGTAAATTATTCCGTTTTTATCTATCCTCTGGATGTGAGTGGTGGTGGACTATCAGACTTACGTCAGCCTCTCGGAGATCTGGGTGGTCGTCCAGCAGACTGTAGAACACTGGGGTTGTACGAAGTAGCAAGTACTAGAGTACAGTGAGGGGAAGATTCAACCAAGAAGTTATATTTGGCATGGTTCAAATTATTAAGGAAAAATAATGATTGTCATACAAACTCACATATTGTTCGATTTAAGATGTACACACAAACTCACGGATGCACGCACACACACGCACACCTCAACGTGTACACTATGCATTTATTTTAGTAGAGCATGAAAGCTGAGATGATCTGCATGCACCTCAATGGTCTGAGCCTGAAACCTCTGCTTTATTATGGTCATTCTTGCCTGCCTGCCTGCCTGCCTGCCTGCCTGCCTGCCTGCCTTGGACCCAGTCAACCCATGGCAGAGGCCCAAACTCTGTCCAGCACAGATAGTGCTCTCTCTTCTTCCCCCAATAGAGGACAGTAAGGCAGACATGGCCCTCCATCACCTTGACTTAGGTGGGATGGCTGGATCTATGTGCTGTTATAGGCCCGGCTGGAGATAGCAGGGTGGAGGGAGGAGATGAGGAGAGGAGAGGGGGAGGACGGAGGGCTGGAGAGACAGATCTCCCTTTAGATCAATCACCACTCAATTCTCCGCCCTTGAACCTCTCTCCAGCACTAATGAAAGAGAGAGAGAGAGAGAGAGAGAGAGAGAGAGAGAGAGAGAGGGCAAGAGTGGGAGAGAGAAAGAGAAAGAGGAAGGGAGAGAAAAAAAGAGAGAAAGCAAGAGAGAGAGCGAGAGAAAGAGAGAGAGAGAGAGAGAGAGATAGGGGAGGACAGATGCTATGTTGTGCAGGAAACACGAGGCAGAGAAAAAGAGAGAGAAAGAGAGACAGAGAGAGAGACACATGAAAGAGACAGGAGGGAGCCTAGCAGAATGCAACAAACAGCTTGTTTTGTTTTTTAGGACCAAGCTGCCTTGGTCTGTTAATGTGCGAGTGTGTGTGCGGGATTCTGTGTCAGTGTGCGCGTGTGCAAGTGCACACACCCGTCGACCTGTCAGGGCGCAGCATCGGCCGGCGTGAGCGATGGCGGGTGTGTCGATACGCTTCATTCTTGACGCCCACCACTTAAGAACCCGGGCGCCATAAAACACGGCTGTCGGCCTCAAAGCGCCAATCCATTCTCACCTCCCCTTACCCCCTGTCTCCCCCACTGATCCTCTGCCGACGCCCTGGTGTGTGAGTGACAGGTTAGAAAATGTACAGGGTAACCCCGCCACTATATAAATAAGGGATGGCGTGATGATTTACATAAAAGAGGGTAAAAACGTTTGCATTGGCTCAGAGAGTCACGTTGAGACGGTATATTATAGATGTGGACGTGAGAAGGAGCTCAGTCTGGTCAATGTGGTCATTTGGGAGATGTAGTTCAGCCGGACCGTGGAAGGTCTGTCTCTCAGTTGTCGTGGGAATCGGGGTTCGAGCAAGGAATACTGTAGATAGGGATGTGATTTGCCTAAAATGTTCAGGAGTGTATTTCAACTGGGAAGACTTCACAAAAAGGAGCACACTATTAGGGGAGCTTTTAGCAGTGGAACCAGGGCCGCGTCCCCATGGGATCCTATTCCCTTTCTAGTGCATTGCACTCCAGGTGGCAGGAAGTGTCACACCACCCAAAATGGCCCGAAAGGAAAGGGACGAGTCCATTGGACAACTAATCCGTCAAACACAGACTCACGATGCAGACCCAACACCTTTCTTCACTCGCACAGGGGCTCACAGAGTCCCCCGTTTTGTGTTTTTCATTCCAGCTCCAAATCAGAGAAAACTAGACAGTAAAATCATTTACAACAATTTACAGCTACACTCCCAGCGCCCCTACCACTCCCAAACAGCTCCAGATTCAGCTCCAAACCTAACGCGCGTACCCTGAACTGTCCTTTGGACCAAAACCCTAACACACTGGGCATACTGTCCCTCGACACGTGTCAGGCCGTACCGATGCAAACGACGTGTCTCTCCGAGTCCTCCCTTGGCCTGTGGCGTAAACCCATTTTCTGCACCGAGCCGAGAGAAACAAAGCAAACCGCGCAGGAGCGGCTCACACATATAATCATACTACTAGCTATCTGAAAGGTCCCCAATTGCCCACATCCATTGCCCACATTTGCCCACATCTACACTCAAATGCCTCAGGTGACATTATAGTGGTTCAATAGCGATGGAGATAGTTCAAAGTGAGGAGAAAAGGGTCAATTATCATAGCGATTGTGTAGGTAGCATTACCGGGGTGGGAATGACAGTCATTGTGAAGGAGTGCTTTGGAGTGCTTTGAAAAGGTCGCCCAAAGTGTCTTTGGGCTGTCAGAGGAGGAAACAGACATTTTCTCCAAACTACCTTGAGGTGGTGTGTGTGTGTGTGTGTGTGTGTGTGTGTGTGTGTGTGTGTGTGTGTGTGTGCTTGTGTATGCTTGTGTGTGTGTGTGTATGCCTGTGTGTGTGTGTGTGTGTGTGTGTGTGTGTGTGTGTGTGTGTGTGTGTGTGTGTGTGTGTGTGTGTGTGTGTGTGCGTGTGCTTGGGTGTGTGTGTGTGTGTGCTTGTGTATGCTTGTGTGTGTGTGTGTGTGTGTGTATGCTTGTTTGTGTGTGTGTGTGTGTGTGTGTGTGTGTGTGTGTGTGTGTGTGTGTGTGTGTGTGCTTGTGTGTGTGTGTGTGTGTGTGTGTGTGTGTGTGTGTGTGTGTGTGTGTGTGTGTGTGTGTGTGTGTGTGTGTGTGCATGTATGCTTGTGCGTGTGTGTCCAGCATAATCATTGAGAGGAACCATGTACGTGTGCCTTTCTGATGGGGTTGGGTGAAAAGCGGAAGTCAAATCTTGTTTGGACCTTGTGTGCAAATGACTAATAAAGGGATCTTCATTTTGATCTATTGTGAAGGATATAGTCCAACTAACTGCATTTCAGTGGATCTAAAAAAACAAACACATGAGGTGACAAGGTATCCTGTCACAGTCTTTTCCAAGGAAAAAGATTGATTGACTTACCTGTCGAAGGTGTTCAAATTGACGGTGGTCAGAAGGAACACGTGGGGAAAGAGAGAGAAAAAAGAGAGAACTTTAGAATGAATAGCAACACATGGCTGAAATACACTTTGAGACGGACACAGTGTGCAATGCAGTTTCATGGCTTGACTTGTATATTCCATTCACAATGAGCCCGCGATCCCATTCATTCAACCCACTGGGTCTTCGTTCTGGCTCTGCGGAGAGCCAAACATAAAGGCGAAAGGAGTGATTTGTGTCTGTTAATGTGTGTGTTTGTGTGTGTGTGTGGATGTGGGTGTTTGTGTGTGTGTGTGTGAGTGTGTGTTTGTGTGGATGTGGGTGTTTGTGTGTGTGTGTGTGTGTGTGTGTGTGTGTGCGCCCATGTGTTTAAACACACACGTGAATGTGTTCACTCCGCCAGTCTATATGACAGGGCGAGAGGTCAGGAGACAAGAGCTTGAGTAAAGATGAAGAAAAGAGACAAGAAACATGCAATATTAATCAGACTCTCTTCCTCTCTCTCTTTCTCTCCTATCTACCACTCGTATCTCTCCCTCTCTCCCTCTCTCCCTACTATTCCACCTGTCACTCAGGCTATTCAATCCCAGAGCCCCACTGACTGAGCAGGGTAATCCAGGTCAGAGCCTCGCTCCAGCAGCCGATATACTGCAGCTATCCGGGCAGGGAGGGATGCAGAGAGGTAGGCAGGCCAGGTTGAAAGTTATCCTGCCTCTAGTCTGGAATCAAATAGTGTTCAAAGCCTCAGACCCGTTATGCCGTTACAACTTCTCTCTGACCCCAGAGTGGAGTGTGGAGGGAGGGAAGGAGAGGGAGGGAAGGTGGTTCTATATGAACTCCTATGTGAGTTGCAGCTCTGTGATATTTGAGTGACTACTAGAAGGTTTGACATTGGAGGGGTCGCAGACAAGGGTTGTGTGTGTGTGTGTAAGAACCTAAGAAAGAAAGAAAGAAAGAAAGAAAGCGATACAAAATGGTGACATATGGACAACCCATTTTAAAACACAATTTGAACAACAGAACAACGCCAAATTCATGAGAATGGATTAGAAAAAGCTATAAAAGACAATCAAAATCCACTGGACTCCCCAATTACTGACCAGGAGCTCTATAAGAAACGTCAAGCTCTCAAATTTAAAAAGGCATGCGGACCTAATGGCATCCTCAAAATTTCAATTGGCTATATTAAAACTGTTTAATTTGATCCTGAGTGTAGGTTATTTTCCTGACAGCTGGAATGAAGGACTCATAACCCCAATCTTTAAGAACTTTGTTCTTTGTTTTACTTGCTATATTGTATTTACTTTGCCACCATGGCCTTTTTTGTTGTTGTTGCCTTTACCTCCCTTATCTCACCTCATTTGCTCACATCGTATATGTTGTTTATACTGTATTATTGACAGTATGTCTGTTTTACTCTGTGTCGTTGTATGTGTCGAACTGCTTTGCTTTATCTTGGCCAGGTCGCAATTGTAAATGAGAACTTGTTCTCAACTTGCCTACCTGGTTAAATAAAGGTGAAATAAATAAAAAAAGAACGGAGACAAATTTGACCCTAACAATTACAGAGGCATTTGTGTGAACAGTAACCTGGGGAAGGTTTTCTGTAGTATTATAAATGTAAGAGTTCTAAACTTCCTTAAAAGCACAATGTCTTGAGTAAAAGCCAAATTGGTTTTATACCAAAACATTGCACAACTGATCATATTTACACCCTACACACCCT
>NC_048574.1:56258458-56398458 GCF_013265735.2 Oncorhynchus mykiss
ACATCCCACACACACACACGCACACACACACACGCACACACACACATGCACACACTGAATTTGATCAAGCCAAATAGTCTATTGATTCCTTATTGATGAATAAATAAAACAAAAATGTTCTGTTGTTTCTCTGTAACAGCAGCCATAGCAATTTTATGAAATTGGCTTTAGCTAGCCAGCTACTGTAGATGAGGTCGGGAGGTGAGGAACCCAACTAGCTACCAAGCCTTTTTCAGGCTATCAATCAAGTATGGTTGTTGAACTATGTTACAGTGCCTTGCGAAAGTATTCGGCCCCCTTGAACTTTGCGACCTTTTGCCACATTTCAGGCTTCAAACATAAAGATATAAAACTGTATTTTTTTGTGATGAATCAACAACATGTCGGACACATTCATGAAGTGGAACGACATTTATTGGATATTTCAAACTTTTTTAACAAATCAAAAACTGAAAAATTGGGCGTGCAAAATTATTCAGCCCCTTTACTTTCAGTGCAGCAAACTCTCTCCAGAAGTTCAGTGAGGATCTCTGAATGATCCAATGTTGACCTAAATGACTAATGATGATAAATACAATCCACCTGTGTGTAATCAAGTCTCCGTATAAATGCACCTGCACTGTGATAGTCTCAGAGGTCCGTTAAACGCGCAGAGAGCATCATGAAGAACAAGGAACACACCAGGCAGGTCCGAGATACTGTTGTGAAGAAGTTTAAAGCCGGATTTGGATACAAAAAGATTTCCCAAGCTTTAAACATCCCAAGGAGCACTGTGCAAGTGATAATATTGAAATGGAAGGAGGATCAGACCACTGCAAATCTACCAAGACCTGGCCGTCCCTCTAAACTTTCAGCTCATACAAGGAGAAGACTGATCAGAGATGCAGCCAAGAGGCCCATGATCACTCTGGATGAACTGCAGAGATCTACAGCTGAGGTGGGAGACTCTGTCCATAGGACAACAATCAGTCGTATATTGCACAAATCTGGCCTTTATGGAAGAGTGGCAAGAAGAAAGCCATTTCTTAAAGATATCCATAAAAAGTGTTGTTTAAAGTTTGCCACAAGCCACCTGGGAGACACACCAAACATGTGGAAGAAGGTGCTCTGGTCAGATGAAACCAAAATTGAACTTTTTGGCAACAATGCAAAACGTTATGTTTGGCGTAAAAGCAACACAGCTGAACACACCATCCCCACTGTCAAACATGGTGGTGGCAGCATCATGGTTTGGGCCTGCTTTTCTTCAGCAGGGACAGGGAAGATGGTTAAAATTGATGGGAAGATGGATGGAGCCAAATACAGGACCATTCTGGAAGAAAACCTGATGGAGTCTGCAAAAGACCTGAGACTGGGACAGAGATTTGTCTTCCAACAAGACAATGATCCAAAACATAAAGCAAAATCTACAATGGAATGGTTCAAAAATAAACATATCCAGGTGTTAGAATGGCCAAGTCAAAGTCCAGACCTGAATCCAATCGAGAATCTGTGGAAAGAACTGAAAACTGCTGTTCACAAATGCTCTCCATCCAACATCACTGAGCTCGAGCTGTTTTGCAAGGAGGAATGGGAAAAAATGTCAGTCTCTCGATGTGCAAAACTGATAGAGACATACCCCAAGCGACTTACAGCTGTAATCGCAGCAAAAGGTGGCGCTACAAAGTATTAACTTAAGGGGGCTGAATAATTTTGCACGCCCAATTTTTCAGTTTTTGATTTGTTAAAAAAGTTTGAAATATCCAATAAATGTCGTTCCACTTCATGAATGTGTCCCACTTGTTGTTATTTCATCACAAAAAAATACAGTTTTATATCTTTATGTTTGAAGCCTGAAATGTGGCAAAAGGTCGCAAAGTTCAAGGGGGCCGAATACTTTCGCAAGGCACTGTATCTGGCATGCCTGCTGGCAAGGTTTCCAGACTTTAGAAAAACAGGCAATAACTACATTTACTGAATAAGACTCACATTACATTCAATATTTGACCCAGCTTTTTTGCAGAAAAGCATTTTTTGGGATTATGACAAAGCAGAGTGGCAGTTGTACTAAAACTCCTAAAGAATGCAAGTTATTAGAATCAATGATCAATGTGCATCATTCATTAAAATGACAGAGAAATGGACTGATTTATTTCCATAGAAATAGTCACAATGACTATGGCTCTAAAAACTCCAACCTCCCCTCATCCATCCACACGTAGTTTGTGCCCCCCTCTAAAATGATGGTTGCGTGGCGCCCCTGCACACCAAAACACACACGCTGTTCTGCTGCATGTGCACATTAACAGTTTACTTTGGTGGAAAGAAAGTGACCTAGATAGTTTTTTTGTAACGTTTTTTATTTTTTTTATGTATGCAGTTCTGTCCTTGAGCTGTTCTTGTCTATTGATGTTCTGTATTATGTCATTCTGTATTGTGTTTCATGTTTTGTGTTGGACCCCAGGAAGAGTAGCTGCTGCTTTTGCAACAGCTAATGGGGATCCTAATAAAATACCAAAAATACCAAAAGTGCACCGGAGAAAATGTCATTATAGTCCGTAGGGTTATGTGGAAAGTATAAAGGTAACGTGTTATTAAGGGCACATGGAAAGCATCAATTAAAACATTTGTCATACAACACAATTGTTTCTTTGCCTGTGATTTGATTGCAATGTGTTAGCCAGCAACAAGAGGAAATATAGGTGGTTTGTGGCGCCCAGTTGTCGCAGAGTCCAGTCCATTCTCTCCCTCCATCCATCCCTCCCTCTATCTCCCTCCGCTTTTTTAATAAAGACAACAAATCAATCAAAGGGAAAGTGGCCTTTAAGCATCTTGTGAGATGATTCACAGAGGACTGTATATAAATCAACCCTTTTCTCCTTTCACTGTGGTCTAGTAGACACCTCTATTGTTGCTCTCTCTCTCTCTCCCTCTCTCCCTCTCTCTCTCTCTCCCTCTTCCTCTCTCTCTCTCTCTCTCTCTCTCTCTCTCTCTCTCTCTCTCTCTCTCTCCCTCTCCCTCTCTTTCCCTCTCTCTCTCTTTCCCTCTCTCTCTCCCTCTCTTTCCCTCTCTCTCTCTCTCTCCCTCTCCCTCTCTTTCCCTCTCTTTCCCTCTCTCTCTCTTTCCCTCTTTCTCTCTCTCTCTCTTTCTCTCCCTCTCTCCCTCCCTCTTTCAGCTCTTTTGTGAGTATTCATCTTTATTTATACTGAGGTAATGTGCGTATGCGTGTTGGGGGGGGGGGGGGTGGCTGGACTGTTTCTGGGATTTCGAGTCTCGTTTAAGTTCATTATTCCACAAAAGAAGCAGTCAGGAGCCGTATAAATGTGCTATGTGCGTTCGTTACTTCAAGTAGCTCCTCTTTTTCTCTGCTGCATTGCAGATGTCATTTCCCCCCCTCACTTCTTTACATTCCACTCGCTTAACGAATAGAGGCCGGTTGCAAACGAAGAGAGAGAGAGAGAGAGAGAGAGAGAGCGAGAGAAAATATATATATTTATCAAAGGCCCTAATGCACTGAATAGCATGAAAAGAGTGCAAAGCAACTGGACTTATATAATGTTCTGAACGTAACCCATAAACAACACAGCTTGCTATACTGCCACCCTCTCTCCCCTTGTCATAAATAAATAGCATTCTTCTTTCTCTCTCCCCCCCCTTTTTACATTTTTATTTTCAATGGAACAAATTGCTGGTGGGTTTTCCTTATATCTTTGATGCATATTTTGCTCCCATGCTCCCTCACAATGTACTAACTAACACCTGTTGCTGTTGATGTACCTTTTTATACACAGTATAACGTACACCTGAGAGTGTCTTCTTTAATTTACCGTACGTCTAGTAATACAGGGTCTGATATGTCAACATTTGGATACTGTTTGACAAAGAAATGAAACAGACAAACCCATTTGGCCCAACCTATATATTGTCCATGCTGTCTATACATGCTGTCTATACACAAGAACACAAGAATTCCGCTGCTCCTGCTTTAACATCTACCTATCTGTGTGCTGTATGCGGCGAAGAAATTGATTTGATATCCCAGAAGATAAAATAAGGAGTGACGAGCAGAATATTCCAGAACAAGTCGTATGCATATACTGTAAATTGTATGTCTATCCCCCACTTAACATTAACAACCGCAGGGACTTGAGGCAAACAAGAAGCGGTCTCTGAACATGTCCATTTTAAACAGTCTAAGAAATACATTCGCATTCACCATCGCTATAATAATCCATTGTTTGTGTATCTGATAACATACAGACACATATTTTCTTCATGGAGCCAGCCCTTGCCCTCCTCCTCGCGTCTCGGCCCAATGAGAAGGTCAATCTCGCCGCGGTTCCATTCGCCATGGCGACAACACGGTGTAATCTTATCAGGTGCGCATCGGCCATTCAAGATATTGCCTTCATCTGCGGGGTTACACGCTCCTGTCTGAACTCTCCGTGGAGCCGAAGCCTCGCAGTGGGACGCTCCAGACACCCCTGGGGGCCAAAGACAATGGAACGGTCCACTGATCTCACCTTCACGGTAAGGTCCATACAGAGATAGATAAAAGGGTGGAAAATTGTTACCCCCCCAACAAAAACTCTGAGAACAGTTTCTCAGAGAGCACAGCTCAATTCTACTATTTCTTAGAGTTTGGCAAGGCAACTGATCTTATTTTGAACTGACATGTCTGGTTACACCAAGGTTAAATGAATAAATTAAATGTTTTAATCAAATAAATATTCAGTGTTGCATTGAATCTACTCTGAGAGCAGACAAGGAAGCGGTGTATTTGTGAAACGACAGAAGAAACCAGTGAACTGTGTGTGTCCTTGCGCGCGTGCGTGCGTGCGTGCGTGAGAGTGTGTGAAGCACGCACGTCTACGTTTCCTGGCACAGCCAAACGCTAACAAGAACTAGCAGCTTCTTTGGGGCGCAAACTTTTCAAATCCCATCCATTAACAAGCAATCAAGCTTGCTTATCCCAATGTTTGCTCTAGTGGTGCACACTGCCACTTTGGTGTGAGTGTCATCGAAGGCCTGGTGATAAAAATGTCTCCCCAGATATTTTCTCAGTTTACTACAGGAGACTACAGTAAGAACCGTATAACCATATTGTAGCCCTGAGGAGACCTTCCGAGCTCAATTCTACTACTTGTTCTTATAACTTGAACAAGGGGCTTGACCCAGGTTCTGACGGGGAGAAAGAGAGGCTTCTGGTCGGCCTACTTTATACATACCGTCCAAGATAATGTCATCACTGATTTGCGACCCGAAGTGATCTATCTCCCTTACGCAACATTACAGACAACGTTTCTGACGTAATGTGGTCCGGCAAGTCCAGCGTGGGACGGACTGAAAAGCGTGCGCCCGATGCCCGTTTCAATCCAAACTCATTTCCATTGTTTCTTAACTCGGGCCCACGCGCGATCGTACGATATCTGGTCAGCGGCGATTTGGCGGGGACTTGCTCGAGAGGAGGCAAATGAGTGCCGCCATTGCGTGTCTACTACCCTGGGGGAAATGCAGGGAGGCACAAATGTTATTCCACGAGGAAGAGACGAGAGTTCGACTAAAAGAAAAAGACAGCGACAGAGTCAGACCATCGGCACAAGCCCACACTCGCTCAGTGACGCAGCCGATGTCACTAGAGATAGTGGGTCTGAGCCCTTCGTTCAAACACCTCAAAAGAAGACGACATAAAACCATGATGGGGGAGGAAAAAAAGTGTTACATTGACTATAGGACAACTTCTGTTAAAGAAAACATATCGCAACATTGCGCGGACATCTATTTTGTCCGTCTAAAAATGAACGAGTCAAAAACAAGCTATCATAAATGTGGGACAACACGTCAGTAATTCTTATCCAACACCGATAGGTTCCTGCCCTATGGGCCGTTCTGGCTTTGACAAGACTTACTGTACTACTTGTACGGCCGTGATGTATCTACAGCCTAGGGCAACATGTTTTAATACGAGCAAGTATATGTGACAGCCCGTCGACTGTGAGGATACCAGAATTTGAGAGGAGAACTCTGCTGATTGGGAGTCTATTAGATAACATGTATTGAAAGTGTAGCAGAAGACAGGAAGCAGAGAAGTAAAAAAACATATTGGTTTCCTTTTCGACAAAAATGAAAATCAAAGCATAGATTGCTGTCATACCTTTTCCATAGACCACTTAATGGGATAAGGAAGCCAATATGTGATTATGTAATTTGGCTGAACTATATCTTTAAGTATGGTAAGGTCACAGTGAGATTGGTCAAGTAAAAGCTGGAAGCAAAGGGTGCATTGAATGTTGTTGGCTGATGCAGAGAGAGCGAGAGCGAGAGCTGTAAAGATGCTATATGTTCCAGGATGAGAAAACAAGATGTGTGTGAACTACGGTCTAAGACAATGCATCTAGAGTGTGCTAGAGATGTGCTAGAGGCGTCACTAAAGACCCCGGTTCAATTCCAGGCTGATTCTCAACTGGTCGTGATTAGGATTCCCATAGGGTGGTGCACAATTAGCCCAGCGTCATCTGGGATAGGCTGTCATTGTAAATAATAATTTGTTCTTAACTGACTTGCAAAGTTAAATATATACATATTTTTTAAATATGAACTACCCATCACTGATGTAAATGTCATGTTGTATGGCTGTGAGCAACGACAATGCCGCCTGTGGTCAACTGGATACATATTTCCTCAGTAAATACCCTATATGGGAAGAGTGAATCATGAAACAGAAAACCAATAGGCCTACAGAGAGACGAGACACACACACTAGCACAAACTAGGACACACACACACACACACACACTAGCACAAACTAGGGGACACACACACACATGCACAAACATAAGAGCATACAGTCTAGCACATATGCGCGTACACACACACCTAACACTTTCAAAGTGCACCACAAAATCTCATCCTTTGTACCTAGCTAAGTGCACACGTGTAACGTTTATATTCCAAGAAAGGCTGATTAAACGGTTCCAGGTGAACCATACAGGTTAAGTCACCTCGGACTTCAGCGTGATGCCCATTCCAGATGCATTTAAAATGGTTGGGTGGATATTACATTTGTAATTATAATCAATTCGTTCAGAAGTCCTGGCCACAGGCATATGAGAGGTGAGAGGAACAATCAGATGAAATTATTCCTCTGGAGATTTAGAATCGTATGTGTGTCTACATGTATGTAGTAGTCTGTAGGTAGTAGAGCGTCAGTAGTAGTGAGTAGGTAGTAACGCATATGTAGTAGTGTGTATGTAGTAGTGAGTATGTGGTAGTCTGTAAGTAGTAGAGCGTCAGTAGTAGTGAGTATGTAGTAGTGCATATGTAGCAGTGTATATGTAGTAGCGCATATGTAGTAGTGTGTATGTAGTAGTGAGTATGTGGTAGTCTGTAAGTAGTAGAGCGTCAGTAGTAGTGAGTAGGTAGTAGTGCATATGTAGTAGTGTGTATGTAGTAGTGTGTATGTAGTAGTCTGTAGGTAGTAGTGTGTATGTAGTAGTCTGTAGGTAGTAGTGTGTATGTAGTAGTGTGTATGTAGCAGTGCATATGTAGCAGTGTGTATGTAGTAGTGAGTATGTAGCAGTGTGTATGTAGTAGTGTGTATGTAGTAGTGTGTATAGTAGTGAGTATGTTTTAGTGTGTATGTAGTAGTGAGTATGTAGCAGTGCATATGTAGCAGTGTGTATGTAGTAGTGAGTATGTAGCAGTGTGTATGTAGTAGTGTGTATGTAGCAGTGTGTATGTAGTAGTGTGTAGGTAGTAGTGTGTATGTAGTAGTGTGTATGTAGTAGTGTGTAGGTAGTAGAGCGTCAGCAGTAGTGAGTAGGTAGTAGCGCATATGTAGCAGTGCATATGTAGCAGTGTGTATGTAGTAGTGTGTATGTAGCAGTGTGTATGTAGTAGTGTGTATGTAGTAGTGTGTATGTAGTAGTGTGTATGTAGTAGTGTGTATGTAGTAGTGTGTATGTAGTAGTGTGTATGTAGTAGTCTGTAAGTAGTAGAGCGTCAGTAGTGGTGAGTAGGTAGTAGTGCATATGTAGTAGTGTGTATGTAGTAGTGTGTATGTAGTAGTCTGTAGGTAGTAGTGTGTATGTAGTAGTCTGTAGGTAGTAGTGTGCATGTAGTAGTGTGTATGTAGCAGTGCATATGTAGCAGTGTGTATGTAGTAGTGAGTATGTAGCAGTGTGTATGTAGTAGTGTGTATGTAGTAGTGTGTATAGTAGTGAGTATGTTTTAGTGTGTATGTAGTAGTGAGTATGTAGCAGTGCATATGTAGCAGTGTGTATGTAGTAGTGAGTATGTAGCAGTGTGTATGTAGTAGTGTGTATGTGGTAGTGCATATGTAGCAGTATGTATGTAGTAGTGTGTATGTAGCAGTGCATATGTAGCAGTGTGTATGTAGTAGTGAGTATGTAGCAGTGTGTATGTAGTAGTGTGTATGTAGTAGTGTGTATAGTAGTGAGTATGTTTTAGTGTGTATGTAGTAGTGAGTATGTAGCAGTGCATATGTAGCAGTGTGTATGTAGTAGTGAGTATGTAGCAGTGTGTATGTAGTAGTGCATATGTAGTAGTGTGTATGTAGTAGTGTGTATGTAGTAGTCTGTAGGTAGTAGTGTGTATGTAGTAGTCTGTAGGTAGTAGTGTGTATGTAGTAGTGTGTATGTAGCAGTGCATATGTAGCAGTGTGTATGTAGTAGTGAGTATGTAGCAGTGTGTATGTAGTAGTGTGTATGTAGTAGTGTGTATAGTAGTGAGTATGTTTTAGTGTGTATGTAGTAGTGAGTATGTAGCAGTGCATATGTAGCAGTGTGTATGTAGTAGTGAGTATGTAGCAGTGTGTATGTAGTAGTGTGTATGTGGTAGTGCATATGTAGCAGTATGTATGTAGTAGTGTGTATGTAGCAGTGCATATGTAGCAGTGTGTATGTAGTAGTGAGTATGTAGCAGTGTGTATGTAGTAGTGTGTATGTAGTAGTGTGTATAGTAGTGAGTATGTTTTAGTGTGTATGTAGTAGTGAGTATGTAGCAGTGCATATGTAGCAGTGTGTATGTAGTAGTGAGTATGTAGCAGTGTGTATGTAGTAGTGTGTATGTAGTAGTGTGTATGTAGTAGTGTGTATGTAGTAGTGTGTATGTAGTAGTGTGTATGTAGTAGTCTGTAGGTAGTAGAGCGTCAGTAGTAGTGAGTAGGTAGTAGCGCATGTGTAGCAGTGCATATGTAGTAGTGTGTATGTAGTAGTGTGTATGTAGTAGTCTGTAGGTAGTAGTGTGTATGTAGTAGTCTTTAGGTAGTAGTGTGTATGTAGTAGTGTGTATGTAGCAGTGCATTTGTAGCAGTGTGTATGTAGTAGTGAGTATGTAGCAGTGTGTATGTAGTAGTGTGTATGTAGTATTGTGTATAGTAGTGAGTATGTTTTAGTGTGTATGTAGTAGTGAGTATGTAGCAGTGCATATGTAGCAGTGTGTATGTAGTAGTGAGTATGTAGCAGTGTGTATGTAGTAGTGTGTATGTGGTAGTGCATATGTAGCAGTATGTATGTAGTAGTGTGTATGTAGCAGTGCATATGTAGCAGTGTGTATGTAGTAGTGAGTATGTAGCAGTGTGTATGTAGTAGTGCGTATGTAGTAGTGTGTATAGTAGTGAGTATGTTTTAGTGTGTATGTAGTAGTGAGTATGTAGCAGTGCATATGTAGCAGTGTGTATGTAGTAGTGAGTATGTAGCAGTGTGTATGTAGTAGTGAGTATGTAGCAGTGTGTATGTAGTAGTGAGTATGTAGCAGTGTGCATGTAGTAGTGAGTATGTAGGTGTGTGTATGTAGTAGTGAGTATGTAGCAGTGTGTATGTAGTAGTGTGTATGTAGTAGTGTGTATGTAGTAGTGTGTATAGTAGTGAGTATGTTTTAGTGTGTATGTAGTAGTGAGTATGTAGCAGTGCATATGTAGCAGTGTGTATGTAGTAGTGAGTATGTAGCAGTGTGTATGCAGTAGTGAGTATGTAGCAGTGTGTATGTAGTAGTGTGTATGTAGTAGTGTGTATGTAGTAGTGAGTATGTAGCAGTGTGTATGTAGTAGCGAGTATGTAGCAGTGTGTATGCAGTAGTGAGTATATAGCAGTGTGTATGTAGTAGCGAGTATGTAGCAGTGTGTATGTAGTAGTGAGTATGTAGCAGTGTGTATGTAGCAGTGTGTATGTAGTAGCGAGTATGTAGCCGTGTGCATGTAGTAGTGTGTATGTAGTAGTGTGTATAGTAGTGAGTATGTTTTAGTGTGTATGTAGTAGTGAGTATGTAGCAGTGTGTATGTGGTAGTGTGTATGTAGTAGTGTGTATGTAGTAGTGCATATGTAGCAGTGTGTATGTAGTAGTGCATATGCAGCAGTGTGTATGTAGTAGTGCATATGTAGCAGTGTGTATGTAGTAGTGTGTATGTAGTAGTGAGTATGTAGCAATGTGTATGCAGTAGTGAGTATGTAGCAGTGTGTATGTAGTAGTGTGTATGTAGTAGTGAGTATGTAGCAGTGTGTATCTAGTAGTGAGTATATCTTAGTGTGTATGTAGTAGTGTGCATGTAGTAGTGTTCATGTAGTAGTGTGTATCTAGTAGCGTGTAGGTAGTAGTGAGTCGGTTGTAGTGTGTATGTAGTATTGAGAAGGTAGTAGTGAGTAGGTAGTAGTGTGTGAAGTAGTAGTGTGACGTAGAAGTGTGAAGTAGTAGTGAGTATGTAGTAGTGAGTATGTAGTAGTGTGTATGTAGTAGTGTGTGTGTAGTAGTGTGTACGTAGTAGTGTGTATGTAGTAGTGTGTGTATAGTAGTGTGTAAATAGTAGTGTGTAGTAGTAGTGTAAGTAGAAGTGTGTATGCAGTAGTGTGTGTATAGTAGTGTGTAAATAGTAGTGTGTAGTAGTATTGTAAGTAGAAGTGTGTATGTAGTAGTGTGTGTATAGTAGTGTGTAAATAGTAGTGTGTAGTAGTAGTGTAAGTAGAAGTGCGTATGTATTTGTGTGTATCCATTTCAGAGATGAAGTGTGCAGAGGGAATATCAAGAGAGAAAGAGAGAGAGAGAGATCAAATCGACATAGTAGTGTGTAAATAGTAGTGTGTAGTAGTAGTCTAATTTGAAGTGTGTATGTAGTAGTGTGTAAATAGTAGTGTGTAGTAGTAGTGTATGTAGAAGTGTGTACGTAGTTGTGTGTATGTAGTAGTGTGTATTTAGTAGTTTGTATAGAGAAGTGTGTAAATAGTAGTGTGTAGTAGTAGTGTAATTAGAAGTGCATATGTAGTTTTGTGTATGTAGTAGTGTGTGTATAGTAGTGTGTAAATAGTAGTGTGTAATAGTAGTGTAAGTAGAAGTGTGTAAATAGTAGTGTGTAGTAGTAGTGTAATTAGAAGTGCATATGTAGTTTTGTGTATGTAGTAGTGTGTGTATAGTAGTGTGTAAATAGTAGTGTGTAATAGTAGTGTAAGTAGAAGTGTGTAAATAGTAGTGTGTAGTAGTAGTGTAATTAGAAGTGCATATGTAGTTTTGTGTATGTAGTAGTGTGTGTATAGTAGTGTGTAAATAGTAGTGTGTAATAGTAGTGTAAGTAGAAGTGTGTAAATAGTAGTGTGTAGTAGTAGTGTAATTAGCAGTGCATATGTAGTTTTGTGTATGTAGTTGTGTGTATGTAGTAGTGTGTAAATAGTAGTGTGTAGTAGTAGTGTAAGTAGAAGTGTGTATGTAGTTGTGTGTATGTAGTAGTGTGTAAATAGTAGTGTGTAGTAGTAGTGTAAGTAGAAGTGTGTATGTAGTTGTGTGCATGTAGTAGTGTGTATTTAGTAGTTTGTATATAGTAGTGTGTAAATAGTAGTGTGTAGTAGTAGTGTAAGTAGAAGTGTGTATGTAGTTGTGTGTATCCATTTCAGAGATGAAGTGTGCAGAGGGAATATCAAGAGAGAAAGAGAGAGAGAGAGAGATCAAATCGACATAGAAAGAGAAAGGGATTGAATGGAGAAAGAAAGAGACAGGGAGAGAGTCAGGCTTCTAGTGTGTTTCAACTTCCATCACAACTTTCATCACAACTTCCATCACATATTGATGGAACACCCGGTATAGAGATTCTCTCTCTGACTCTATCTCCATTCCTTATGTCTCTTGCAATTTCTATTTCTGTCTCTCTACAGATCGATGTCACTCTCTCATCACTATTTTTCTCTATCCGTACCTCTCTCTGCTGCCCCCTTCTCTCAGAAGACACTAGCCATTCCATACCCCTCCTCCCTTCCGTCTTTGAGTCACCCACCCCCAACATGTCATTTGACTAGGGCTGTTGTGGTGACCGTAGTCAAATTCCACGTGACCGTTGAGTCACGGTAATCTCCTTTCATGCACCCAGGACATGCGTTGGTAGCACTCAACTCGCTAACGACAATCAGGTCCTAATGGCCTGGTACTCACAGGGCTCTATTGTCCCTCTAACCACTCCGACATCAAAGCAAACGTAATCGAAATGTACATCAAACATATCATCAGAAAAGCAGGCTGACTTTTAAAACTCACCTCACTGTGACTGATCAACGTGAAGAAAAGAAGCTCAACAGCATGTTGAAACAGTGTAAAACATGGTTGTTGTGGATGTTGTTTCAAAGCCAAACACAACGAAATGGACAGCGCTTTCTAAGGTGAGGATTCATTCAAAACGCTGTCTTTAGTAGATCTTACGCATAGAGCTTATGAGCCAAAGCCCCCCCCCCCAAAAAAAAAAAACTGAATGAAAATAATGATTGTGCATAGCCGACCGACCGCATATTACACATGACAGAAACACACACACAAAAAAAAAGATTTAAGATGTGTTTGGTGCCTAATCGGTGAATTCTAGCAATGGCCTTTGAGTGTGGACTGGATTATGCATACTGGATGGACTGCTTACCTTATGCTACACTTTCTATCCACGAGTCTGGGAGAGAACGTCTAGGCCTTGGCGATGCAGTTGGTTCATTGACTGTAATTATATATATTAATTAATTAATTTGGTGACACATTACCTTTAGCCATACAGAATATCTCACTACCATGCATTTCCATCTCCTCCTCTATCCTTCATTCCTTTCTCGAGGGCGCAAGCGGGCTGTCAACCGTTCAATGAAATATGTTTCATTGCTAAAAACATGTTACAATTGAATGGATTTGACTTGGTTTCCAAAATGAAGCATTGGGTAGATGCAGGAACAAGTTTGGAGAGCCTGTGGCATACATAGTTTGGGCGGAATATCACCTGTCGGGCAGCGAGAGCATGATCCTCAAGCAGTGGTTGATGCGCGGAATGAAATAAGTGTTGTTCTATTTATTGCTGAGCTGCTCATATGAAGCACATGCTATGAAACCAAAGTAGCCGACAACATGCGCTGGTGGGAAAGCGCACGGCTATTCAGAGCATACAGATTATGTATTTTTCCCCCCTGCCCCTGTTCCTGCCCATTTCTGAAAGTGGGCCATTCTAAATCAAAACTAATATTACATTTTAGTAAAGACAAGGTTCAATTAAGAATAGTCTAATGGGTGAATACATGATCTCGTGAGGAGAGAACAGGTATGTAGCCTGAGGCAAGGAACATAGAGCAAGCTCTTTTTGCTAATTTCTAAAATCAGCAATAGTCTACAGTCACGCCATGCATGTTTTGATTTCTAAGACATTCTAAGATTTGTATCATTCACAACTAAAGTTGACAAATAACTCTAAACCTAGCATATAGCTAACTTTCCCCCAACATCGGACAGCCCCTAACTTTTGACACTGTCTAGCGGTTGGAGGATTAAATCGCTTCGAGCTCAACATTTAAATGGCCTGGAAAATAATGGTATGTTTTGTGACTAAAGACACCCTTCTAGCTATCTGACCACCAATTTTCATTGCAGTTTAGGTTTTGAGATAAAAAAAAAGTCATATACATGTATATATATATATATATATATATATATATATATATATATATACACACATTTTGTGGGACACGTTGTATAATGTAAAAATTGACTGGGCGACAGACCACACATAATTTAATTAATATGCCTAAATATATACCTAAATGATTCATACTAATTATTGTTAGCATTAAACTGTTATCTACTTTCTCAAAACATAAGATTAATCTGTAAAACAAGCAATGAGACATTATTTGGTTACACCACTGAAGAAGATGTGGGTGAAGCACCATTTTTAAGAGTCTACTGTACAGCAGGGAGCACCGGGCTACATAATGAAAAGATGACAGGCACTTATTTATTTTACTGGAAGGCTAGCCAACTAGTCAGCTATCTAGTAAACACTTTGAATACGTGGTTGGTGTCTCTTTTTTGAGCAAAATTAAACGGATATAACTTGGAAAATTTACAAAATTGCAAGGTTGCCAGTAACTGTGGACGATATGCCGATAATACGGTATTGTTTCGCTAACCTGCTTATCAAAAAGCTGATAGTAGCAATATTTCCACTGAAATGTCAAACCTGCTAATTGCTAACCCGTTAGCTAACATTTTTACGACGCCAATCATCACAAAACATTGATGGCCTGAACACTAGCTGACACCGATGAAGGTAATATATTTGGTAAATGCTGTTGAATATGCTGAGTAACATGGGGCGCTACGCTGGGACCTGTTTCACTTTCACGCTCAACATGGCCACTTCGTATGTGCACTCGCTCCGTAATGGGAAACAAATCATTTTGATTTTAATTCAGCTAAGTTCAATATTATTATTCTTACTATAAAATCACATAATATAAAATAATAGCACAGGACTTATAAGCACATCTTGTAAGGTAAATGAACAAGCCTGCAGCCGATGTCATGCCGCATAGTCAGATAACATACAGTCATAGAGGACAACTCATATTCTGTTCTCCTGAAATGCATTTTCTTCGTATCCGAATGTTTCTTTAGACCTGACTAAAATAAATAATGGCTTTATTGTGACGGTGTACGTAAAAATGTATTTATTAGACCTTTTTCACTGTAGACGTTCCAAAGGCGTGATTAACGGTGCATTACCGGGAGACAGGCAGTCTTCTGCATGACCATAATCGGCTGACAAAATGTCATGACTGCCACAGACCTAGATGTGACACACTAAAACATACTAAGAGATAATGATAATGAAACCAGACCATTTCATATGAGCTTTTGATTAAAAAGCATGTAATCCTGTGACTTCACCCTCGCCGGCAGCGCCAGGGAATCTTATTAGGTGATGTTGATAAGAGTATATTACCTGAATAAATCATGTCGCTCATGGAGAGAGAGAGAGAGAGAGAGAGAGAGAGAGAGAGAGAGAGAGAGAGAGAGAGCAAGATAATCAGCTCAATGTAATTGAATAATCTATAGAATCTAACCATTTCTGGGAAAGTTGGAAAACCTAAACAAACAAAAACAGGAAGAGTTATCTATCCAAAATTGTGATATATGGATAAACCACCTCTCCTATCGTTTTGTCCCTATAACAAAGAACAAACAGAAAAAGCATGATCAAATACCAATCTTAGAATAAACTATTAAAGACTACTAGAACCCACTGGATTCTCCAATTACATTGAATGTACTACAGGACAAAATAAAAACTCTTCAACCCAAAAAGGCCTGTGGTGTTGATGGTATCCTAAATTAAATGATAACAAATACAGACCACAAATTACAATTGGCTATGCTAAACCTCTGTAACATCATCCTTAGCTCTGGCATCTTCCCCAATATTTGGAACCAAAGACTGATCAACCCAATCCACAAAAGTGGAGACAAATTTGATCCCAATAACGTCTGAAGGATATGCGTCAAACAGCAACGTTTGGAAAATCCTCTGTATTACTATTAACATCAGACTCGTACATTTCCTCAGTTAAAACAATATACTGAGCAAATGTCAAATTGGCTTTTTACCAAATTATCGTATGACAGACCACATATTCACCATCCACACCCTAATTGACAAACAAACCAAAACAAAGGCAAAGTCTTCTCATGCTTTATTGATTTAAAAAAAAAAAAATGTCAATTTGGCATGATGGTCTGCTAAACAAACTGATGGAGGGTGGTTTTGGGGGAAAAACATACAACATTATAAAATCCATGTACCCAACAACAAATGTGCGGAAAATGTGCTGCTTTGACAATGTACAGACTCAGTAAACATAGCCTTGCTATTGAGAAAGGCCGCCGTTGGCAGACCTGACTCTCAAGAGAAGACAGGCTATGTGCTCACTGCCCACAAAAATGGAAACTGAGCTGCACTTCCTAACCTCCTGCCAAATGTATGACCATATTAGAGACACATATTTCCCTCAGATTACACAGATCCACAAAGAATAAGAAAACAAACCCAATTTTGATAAACTCCCATGTCTATTGGGTGAAATCCCACAGTGTGCCATCACAGCAGCAAACACATGTGACCTGTTGCCACAAGAAAAGGGCAACCAGTGAAGAACAAACACCATTGTAAATACAACCCATGTTCATGTTAATGTATTTTCCCTTTCACTGTTTGCACAACATTACAACACTGTATATAGACATAATATGACATTTGAAATGTCTTCATTCTTTTGGAACTTTGATTGCGTAACGTTTACTGTAGATTTCTTTCTTTCTTGTTCATTTCACCTTTGTTTATTATCTCTTTCACTTGCTTTGGCAATGTAAACATATGTTTCCCGTGCCAATAAAGCCCCTTGAATTGAAATTGAATTGAGAGAGATCGAGAGAAAGGGGGGGGGGGGGGGGGGGGGGGGGATTACCTGAGGTAAATCCTGTTTGGGGCTGCCCATGTCTGAAGGTCTACATTATGTAATAGAGGTGTCTGTCCAGGCGTGGGTGCTTAGCCGGCTAATAAGTCCATTATGGCTCTGTTGAGGCACTAATCTCTACAATATGTGTGTGTGTGTGTGTGTGTGTGTGTGTGTGTGTGTGTGTGTGTGTGTGTGTGTGTGTGTGTGTGTGTGTGTGTGCAGAGTATAGTTAGATGCCTGGACGTGTCACACTGAAGGTGGTGTTTTACAGATGCTGTCTTATTGGAAGCCAAATGAAAAGTCTCTCTATCCATTTGTCCTCGCTATCCAATCTCCTGGCAGATTGGACTGTAATGGTGCTACTGATACAGTAGTGTTGGTGTGGAAAATGAGAAGCCAGCAGAGTCATAACAACTGAGCTGAGCAACTTTGAATACCTTGAGATGAAAATGGACTTTGGAAACGTCCTAAAGGGAAGCAAAAACAAACATCCCTCAAGCACACAGACAGACATAGAATGGCTGTGTTTGTTTGCATGGGTGTTTGTTCATGTGTGTGCCGTTCTTATAAGCAAGCCCGAGAAATGCATAATCAGCGAGAAAGCCATAAAATGTATCACAACAAAGCGAGTGTGAAATATGAGTTGGCTAAACGAAGTCAAACCCAGTGTGTGGTCGGCCTGACAGAGCAAAAGACGGTGGCACTTCAACGAGAGAGGCCTGGTACTCTGATGGATAGGCTGGGTAACTACGCCTGGCAAGAGAGGGGCTGCTGAGGGGATAGACTTTACTGCAAATAGAAGGCGCACACACACACACACACACACACACACACTCACACACACACACTCAGACAAACCAAAACACACTCTCGCACACACACACACACACACACACTCAGACAAACCGAAACACACTCTCGCACACACACACACACACACACACACACACACACACACACAAATAAAAGCCTGCAGTTGTTGGCTAGAGCAGTTTATCCCTCAAAGTTGCTGAGCTGTCTCGTCCTCTTGTCCATATCATCTCCACAGGGGGCCTGAAAAGGCCTAAACCTGGCATGTTTAAGCTCTTTCTCTCAGAGAGCTTGTCAGATCAAAACACCTACGTCGTCCAGATGGAAGGTGCGACATGGAGGGTTTAGTGTTAGCATTGAAATGAGAGTTTATGGAACGGAGGGATGCAAGTGGAGGGAGGGCGAGAGGGATGAAGGAGGGGTCTCTGTTTACATGGATTCCAACAGCAGAGCACCGATTCATCAAAAGCAGAGACAGAAAAACTACCAATGAATAAATAAATAGCCGGTCCACAATGCATAGAGGCTAAAGATGAGCGACAATTTACGCTAGGTGAGTTTAAATACACTCTCGGTGAAGTAGATGAGTCCCCCCTAAACTCTTGGTGATGTAGCCGTCATATACCCGCCTAATCACAAATAGCGACAGGGTATGCAGGAACATATGTGTGTTTATATTTTTTGGAAATAAACAGATGGGCTTTGTTGGACACTGGTGCAAAGTATGGTCAAAGTATGTCTCCAGTCCCAATGCAAATGAATTCATGCTGAGCCAAAGGTTCCTTAAAAAAGAAGAAGATGAAAACGGATTCAGTAATGAAGCTGGCATTTCGCGGATAATCACTGCTGGGCTGACAGTTTCTGAACCTGTACTTGCGCGCGTGCACAGCTAAACAGCGAGGCCACTTGGATGGTGCCGTACCAGAAAGCATGTACACTAGAATCTCAATCTGAACGGCACCCATCGAGACCGTCTAATCAGTCGTCAGATCAGGATACGAGGTGACATGAGGGTGAGGTGTGGAGATACAGAGAGACAAGGTGAGAGTGGAGATACAGAGAGACAAGGTGAGAGAGGAGATACAGAGAGACAAGGTGAGAGTGGAGATACAGAGAGACAAGGTGAGAGTGGAGATACAGAGAGACAAGGTGAGAGTGGACATACAGAGAGACAAGGTGAGAGTGGAGATAGAGAGACAATGTGAGAGTGGAGATACAGAGAGACAAGGTGAGAGTGGAGATACAGAGAGACAAGGTGAGAGTGGAGATACAGAGAGACAAGGTGAGAGTGGAGATACAGAGAGACAAGGTGAGAGTGGAGATACAGAGAGACAAGGTGAGAGTGGAGATACATGCTTTACTGGAGTTGTCTTGATGAATGATGTAACATGGCAGATGTATCTACAGTGCAGTGAGTAGACCATGAGAGTTGAGACAGAACTATGTCATTTTTCTCTAGTCTATTAGCACGAAGGGCAAAACAACGTCATCTTTAACCCATGTCAACCCATTAGATATTTTTACCCAGGAAAAACTGAATTCATTTCTTCCTTTTCCATGTGATATGTATCTCGTTCTGTCGTTTCTCTGGTTTCCTCTTCTTTACTTCCAGTGCCTGCATTTCTGTCAGACAGATTCTTTTTTAGCTCCCTATTTTCCTGCCGAGTCGCAACAATAGAGGGAAGACTTATCTTGTCAAGAGATCAATGTGCATCAATTACCCAGCATTCCCTCTGTGTGTGTTTAATTACAGTGCAATCACTCGGAGATACCAGTGTTACTGATCATTTTGTGCGGCTGATACTTCTTGTAAATATTAGGGAGCACGTAGATGATGGAGGAAGTAGGGCGCATGGCTCGGGGTGTTGTGATGAAAACAGCAGCGGTGGAACATTACTTTCCCCCAAAGAGATACTAAAGAGCCCGTCTCCAGTCAATACAAGGCCTCTTCTGTGACAGCATTGGCCATACAGCCATTTAGGGCTATATCCATTGTAAATCAAATAAAAGAACCCTATGCATCTCTACTGTGTGTTCCACCTCCCACAACCACAGGGAGATGGATGGCTCTTCCTTGTGGCCTTGGTGTGGGTGATGTAAGGCCTGCCGTAATGGAAACTGGCACCGGGTGCTGAGTGGGCGCACCTGAGGCTTGTTGGGGGAGAGGTGGGACAGACGTTTGTGTGTGTCACACCACCCCATGTCAGACTGCACTGCACGGACGGGATAGAAGAAAACAAAATGGGGAAAGAGAGATATCGAAGAGTCAGAGAGAGAGAGAGAGAGAGAGAAGAGGGAAAGAGAAATTGAGAAGAGAGAGAGAAAGTGAGATTGAGATTGAGAAGAGAGAGAGAGAGAGAGAGAGAGAGAAGAGGGAAAGAGAAATTGAGAAGAGAGAGAAAGTGAGATTGAGATTGAGAAGAGAGAGAGAGAGAGAGAGAGAGAAGAGGGAAAGAGAAATTGAGAAGAGAGAGAGAAAGTGAGATTGAGATTGAGAAGAGAGAGAGAGAGAGAGAGAGAGAGAGAGAGAGAGAGAGAAGAGAGAGAGAGAGAGAGAGAGAGAGAGAGAGAGAGAGAGAGAGAGAGAGATGGAACATAATCACTCAAAGGTTAGCGAGGTCTGGCACAGTGTCCCAAATGAAGGGTGTGAGTGTCGCCGGGCAGACTGTGAGCTCAGCCCGGCCGTCTGATAGATCACCTCCCCACTCCCTGGAACAATCCTAGCAGAATAAAGAAAGGGGCAACATATTGATTTGAGAGTGACTGTTCCTACGGGCACGAGAGAGAGAGAAAGAGAGAGAGAGAGAGAGACAGAGAGAGAGAGACAGAGAGAGAGAGACAGAGAGAGAGAGAGAGAGAGAGAGAGAGAGAGAGAGACAGAGAGAGAGAGAGAGAGAGAGAGAGATTGTGTGTGGCGAATCTCACGCGTTATCTGTATTACAACACCTGTATAGGGGTTGATGAGAAGTATCGGTTGCTAATCAAATTTCCCTGTCCAATCACGACAGCGCATAAGTACTCGGTTATCATCCTCCTCACAATGACTTCTATTCTACTGTCTTCAGTTCCCGCTGTCAAAGTTCACCATTAAAGATACATTGGATGGGTTAAGGGGCACCTAATATCACAGACAATTTACTCATTGCAGCATTATACACTACCAAGACCAAAAACTCACATTACTACCCCAGCAGGAAACCACTACTAACACTTAAGTGAGAGCTCTGGTCAAATGGAATATATTGCACAGCTACACACACCAGAGCTCCTGAGTGGCGCAGAGGTCTAAGTTGTACTGCATATCAGTGCTACAGGCGTCACTACAGACCCTGGTTGGATTCCAGGCTGCATCACAACTGGCCGTGATCAGGAGTCCCAGCGTCGGGTTAGGGTTTAGCCGGGGTAGGCCGTCATTGTAAATAAGAATTTGTTCTTAACTGACTTGCCTAGTTAAATAAATAGTGAATATATTGTGTCTGCCTGGAGAACGGTCTCCCTTTTCTTCTGCTTTGGGAGACGGTTTCACAGTTCCAAGCTGTGTTTAAGAAACGTACGCTGCTCTCCCTTGCTTTGGATCTCCGCAGTGAGACGTTGGACACAAAGTTTGCCTTATTCTGCCTTACTGTTTGACCGTGACTCACTTCGACAATGGTAGGAAGGTCTTCGCCGAACACCGTTCACTTCCGAGGGGACAATAGAAAATGGATTTAAATCCCATGTTGCTTATTTCACACCGTGCCGCCGTGAATATAGCACTGGCCTTGGTGTGGATTGACAAAATGTAACTTTTATACTAGAAGAAAATCTATTCATTTGTTTGCTGACCGTGTGTTTTTTCCTTGCTTGTTCCATGCTGAAAAAAACACGTTATCACTAAGCATTGTGTTGTTGTGATTTGTCTGTCCGTCATTCGGTCTGCCTGTGTGTCAGATTTTATGCCTCATCTTTCTGCCTGCCTGCATGTCTGTCTGTCTTTCTGCCTGTATGCCTGCAGACCTGTCTGCCTGTCTGGCGTCCAACGCCTCCCAGCTTGTTTTATTGCTTTGCTTCCAGTTAAGACCTACTAGTGGTGAGGTTAATGCTATTCTCCACTGTTTGCTGGACTGGCCCTCGCAAGCCCTCTTCATTCCACCGGCGCTGCTGCCGGGCGGGACACTTCAAAGATACTCTCTCAAAGTCAAAGACACAAAGAAAAGCAAGATGCCCTGTGCGTGATTCTCTGGGGAGAATGCATTTTTCTTCCGAGGCCGAGTGATGCATTTAGTCAGCTGGGTGATATTCACACTATACAGTATCTGTGATTAGGAGACAAAAGAGCCCGTTTGTTCATCTTCAAAAGGTGGACCATCATTACAACATGGCTGCTAAGCCTCTTGTTATGGAACAGGATCTTTGGTTTGGAGCCAGACCCATGTTCTACTACTACTACTACTACTACTACCGCCTAAGAGTCACAGTGACGTCAAACGCTTCCATCAAATGACAGCAGCATTTGCTCTCTATAAATGCGACTCAACACATTAAAGACATATTCATCCATCTGCTGTTTGTGTTAGAAACGGCATTTAAGTAGAACTATCGGAAGATCTCCAATAACGCAGCTGGTCTCGGTGTGGCGTAGTGATTCAGAGCAGAGGTCAGGCAGGGTGAGGTTGAAGCACAGTGTTGCAGCTGGGCGACGTATCCTTCCAGTGACAAATCACCAGATTAATGACAGGATTAGGAGCGGCCCGTCACTTTACACATCACCCAATCAACATGAGGGATGGACCGTCAGGGCCAGGCATTTTTGCTCGTTTGTCTTGCGTACCCTTGAACTCCCGCTGTAGCTGACCCGCTAAGATATCGATTGAGTACCCCGAAAACACGGATCATTTTGCTGAAGGGAAAGGTGATGCTTAAGGGTGTTGCGGTGTGGGTCTTACCGCCACACCGGCAGTTATAAGTCACGACTGCAGTAAAATTCTAAGTGACCTCTTAGACCTCTTAATCCCCTCTTATGCACTCTGGATATCCAGGCTGGATCACAACCGGACGTGATTGGGAGTCCCATTGCGTGGCACACAATTGGCCCAGCGTAGTCCGGGTCTGGCCGGTGTAGGCCATCATTGTAAATAAGAATGTGTTCTTAACTTGTTTGGGATAGGGGGCAGCATTTTCACTTTTGGGTGAATAGCGTGCCCAGAGTGAACTGCCTCCTACTCAGTCCCAGATGCTAATATATGCATATTATCAGTAGTATTGAATAGAAAACACTCTGAAATTTCTAAAACTGTTTGAATGATGTCTGTGAGTATAACATAACTCATATGGCAGGCAAAAACCTGAGAAAAAATCCTAACAGGAAGTGGGAAATCTGAGGTTTGTAGTTTTTCAACTCAGCCCATATCGAATACACAGTGGGATTTGGGTTATTTTGCACTTCGTAAGGCTTCCACTAGATGTCAACCGTCTTTAGAATGTTGTTTCAGTCTTCTCATGTGAAGGGGGGCCGGATGAGAGCTGTTTGACTAAGGGGCCTACAGCCTCGTTCTCAGTCACACGCATTCACTTGCGAGGTAGCTCTCGTTACATTGCTTTTTTACAGACAATGGAATTCTCCGGTTGGAACATTATTGAAGTTTTATGATAAAAACATCCTAAAGATTGATTCTATACTTAGTTTGACAAGTTTCTTCGACCTGTAATATAACTTTTTGACTGTTTCGTCCGAATGGACCAGATCACGCTTTTGGATTTGTTTACCAAACGCCCTAACAAAAGAAGCTATTGGACATAAGTGGACATAAATTATGGACATTATCGAACAAAACAAGCATTTATTGTGGAACTACGATTCCTGGGAATACATTCTGATGAAGATCATCAAAGGTAAAGTGAATATTTATAATGCTATTTATGAATAATGTTGACTACCCAACATGGCGGATATTTCTCTGGCTGGTTTGGGCTCTGAGTGCCGTTCTCAGATTATGCTTTTTCCGTAAAGTTTAAAAAGAATCTGACACTGCGGTTGCATGAAGGAGAAGTGTATCTAAAGTTCTATGTATAATAGTTGTATTTTCATCAACATTTATTATGAGTATTTCTGTGAATTCATGTGGCTCTCTGCAATATCACTGCATGTTTTGGAACTACTGAACATAACACGCCAATGTAAAATAAGATTTTTGGATATACATATGAACTTTACCGAACACAACATACATGTATTGTGTAACATTCAGTCCTATGAGTGTCATCTGATGAAGATCATCAAAGGTTAGTGATTCATTTTATCACTATTTGTGCTTTTTGTGCCTCCTCTCTTTGGCTGGAAAAATGGCTGGGTTTTTCTGTGTGTTGGTGGTGACCGAACATAATCGTTTGTGAAGCTTTCACTGTAAAGCATTTTGAAATCAGACAATGTGGCTGGATTAATGAGAATTGTATCTTTAAAATGGTGATTCTATACTAATACTTGTATGTTTGAGAAATTAGATTTATGAGATTTCTGTTGATTTGTATTTAGCGCCCTGCAATTTCATTGGCTGTTGGAGAGGGGTTCCGCTAGCGGAACGCGGAACCCCAGTCCTAGACAGGTTAACTGACTTGCCTAGTTAAATAAAGGTTAAATGAATAAAAAATAATAAAAACGTTTTAGTAGTACCCAACTCGCTAACGATCATCAGGTACTAATGGCCTGGTATTCAGGGCTCTGTTGTCCCTCCATCAGGTACTAATGGTCTGGTACTCAGGGCTCTATTGTCCCTCCATCAGGTACTAATGTCCTGGTGCTCAGGGCTCTATTGTCCCTCCATCAGGTCCTAATGTCCTGGTATGCAGGTCTCTATTGTTCCTGAAACCACTCTGACATCAATGCAAAAACAATCAAAAATCTCATTAAACACTGATCATCAAAACAGTAGGCCCATCATACTATTAAAACTCACCTCACTGTGATGATGAATTTGAAGTACAACACCAGGTTGAAACAGAGTGACATGGTCGTTGTGGATGTTGTTTCAAACACAAGAAAATGGACAGACCTTCTAACGTGATGATTAATTTAAAAACCATCATATGTATATTAGAGCATATGCATACGCATAGCCCTATACATGAGACTAAACCCGAAAGAAAACCCATTAATTAAAATAATGATTGTGCCATTATACAATACATATCCTACCGCATATTACACAAGGCAGAAACACATGCAAGATACTGATTTAAGATATTTGGTACATAATTGGTCTAGCCTAAATGAAACAAATTCAGAGTTAGCTTCATTAATAGTGAATTTGTTTTTGAGTTTGAATAATCCAGGGCATTTAAAAAATATATTTTCATAATTAATAGGCTGACACATTACCTTTAGTTAAAGAATATCTCACTACTGTGTGTTTCCATCGTCTCCCCTCTCTGTTTCAGAGGGGCCGGGTTAAACGCGGAAGACACATTTCAGTTGAATAACTGACTAGGTATCCCTCTTTCCCTTTCTCCCTCTCCTTCATTCCTTGTCAATTGTGCAGAGGGGGACTGTCAACTTCATGAAACACGTTACGCTGTGAAAACATGTTACTGTCGATGTTCCCAAACAGATTTCACTTGGTTTCCCAAATGAAGTGACAGGGTTGGATAGCCTACGGCATACAGAGTTGGGGAGGAATATCACCTGTTGCATCAGGAAATAACCGGAGTAGCCTGTCCGACATGAGTGAAATGAACTGCTGGGGAAAGTGGCCTCCATTCTCTATTAAAAGTGCAAACGGATGACATGTATTTTTTTCTCTTGCCCCTTTCCTGCCCATTTGATAATGAGCCATTCTAAATTTAAACTAATATTACACATTGAGTAAACACAAGATGAAATGATGAATAGTCTGATGGGTGAAACTATGATAACTTGATGAGAGAACAGCGTGTGCAGCCTGAGGCAAGGCACAGAGCGCATGCTTTTTTAAGCAGCTTTCTCAAATCATCGATAGCCTATCGTCACACCATGCACGTTTTGACTTCTAAGGCATTCTATGGCTTGTATCGTTCACAATTAAAGTGGCCAAACACGGTAACTCTAAATCTAGCATTTAAGACCCGTTTCAAATGATCACTTTTAGCTCAACATAGCCACTTCATGTGCACAATTATGCTCCGGAATGGGAAAAACATGCTTTCTCTTTTATTCAGCTGAGTTCAATTATAATCTTCTTACTGAAATCCTATAATGTAAAATAATGGCACGGGACTTATAAGCCTATCTTGTCTGCTAAATGAACAAGCCTACAGCCGATGGCATGGCGCCTAGCCAAATAACATACAGTAGATCAACTCATTACGTTCTTCTGAAATAAATGTTCTTCATATCAGAATGTTTCTTTAAACCTGCATAAAATAAATAGATGTATTGTGATGGTGTATATCCAATTGATTTAAAATGTAGACGTTCCAAAGGCACGCATTAGCGGCTTGTATGCGTGGAGGTCTGGAGATGCTAAACGTGTTAGCTTAGCCTAGCACATTAGCTTAGTGCTGGGAGCTAGCACACTGCTGCTATCTGCTGCTAACCCATGCATGGCTGCGTATGGACAGCCTCAGCGGGTATATGAGGCCCTGTGGTGCAGGATGAAATATGTTTGCCTTAGTTAATTGGGTTTAATGGTGGTCAGGCCGGGGCTGAGAAAATGCTACCCCACAGAGAGGGCCTTCACCCTGGGGAGGATGCAGGCAAACCCCCCTCCCTCTGGTTCTCCTTCCAGAGGTCACTCTATTCCCTTTATCGTGCACTACTTTTGGCTTTAAGTGCACTATATAATTGAATGGGATGCAATTTCAGACACAGTTGAGAACTCAAGTTTCAGATAACAGGAAATGTCTTGATGATGGTGTCCCTGAGCACACATTGTAACATGTTGAGCGGCTCTGAATAGAAGTTGGTAAAGTTAAACTTTTCAAGGCCTTCAAATGAATAGCGTTTGAGCAAGTTAAACTCGAAAGTGTCGTTGGTTTCCTGGCTAAAATAGAGACTGAACAATATTTTCAGAGACCCATCAATCTTAACCAGAGACTGCTGTCAGCAACTGACTGCAACACAAACAGGGCATGTGTTGCTTTACTTCGCTCATCAGGTGAGGAGAGGGGGAGTGCAAGGGACTGAGGGGGCTGTGAGTCATGCTTGGGGGAACACACCGCTCGGGGGGGGGGGGGGGGGGGGGGGTGACGATGGGCACCCTCTCTTTCTCATCAGCCGCTCGCAGCCAGAGCTTTTTCATGTTTCCGTTTGTATTTATTTTTAAAATGTTCTCCGTCCCTTCTTTCCGCCCGTTAAACCGTGGCGCCACAGAAGCTTTTGCCCGCTAAGTGTGTCATGGCGCTCCGCCCTCGGAACTGGAGCAGCTCCCATGTGCATGACCTACGCCGTCAACATCATCACAGCTTTTCTGGGCCTAGATCGTAGTGCTCCCCTCGCTCACTTTCCCGTTCCCCGCCATTTTTTTGTTGTTGCCATTCGTTTCGGTCACATCGTTCTGTGGCTTCCCTGAATATAAATCATCTGAAAGACAAAACGGAGACAGAATATGCGGGAGCTGTGCCTGGGTCCCTTGTGCTTAAGCATGAGTCAGAGATGTGGCAGCATGCTGATTGGAGCGTTTGAGATGGAAACAAACTTTTTGGAACAAATACATTCCGGTGAACAAATACGACAACATTAGGGAGGGTCCAGCACCAGTACCACAGCTCACTGCTGGTTATTCTGGAGGGATCCAAAACAAGATTCCTTCTCCCTTCTTGGAACGTGACTCAATATTCAAATGCATGTATTTGCAATGATTCATAATCAGTCTGGAAATAATCCAACAGACAGACACAGTCATATGTAGATTGTGTCACAGGAAAAGCAAAGGCAATATGACAGCGACTACATTCCTACTACCACTAAACAGAGTTGATATTCATATATTTGATTTCTCCCAGTATAATTTCCATAGCATTTGCCATGGCATTGTTCTGTCATGGTAAAGCCTGTGCTAATGTGAATGTTTAATCATGTTTGGCCTTCAGCACTGGAAACATACAGCAAGCAGGCAGGCTGACGGACTGACTGTACAGTACTGTGTAATGGTAAATATTACTGTTGGCTAACCTGACACAGGGACAGAACGCTAAGGCACAGTGTGTCTGTGTCTGTGTCCGCGTGTGTGTGTGTGTGTGTGTGTGTCCGTGTGTGTGTGTGTGTGTGTCAGTGTGTTTGCGTGTGAAAGATAAATAGAGAAGGGTGGGAGAAAGAACAAGTGAGATTGAAGGCTACCAAGCCGAACCAGTCAGAAGCTTAGGTGTTGAAATACTCGTATGGTCGCCACATGTACTCTTAGAAAATCTCTAAAACCTAAATAACCCTTCAGCTGTCCCCATAGGATAACATTTTGAGTAACCCATTTTTGGTCCAGGCAGAAGTCATTTGGTTCCAGGTAGAACCCTTTTGAGTTACATGTAGAACCCACAGAGGGCTCAACATGAAACCCAAAATAGTTCTACCTGATCCCTACGAGTCCTGTTGTGTCTCAGCGTCTGCTTTTGGACAATAACGGTCTACTTCTATAAAGCACAAGTGAAACACACGCAAAGCACCAAGCAACACTATCAGGAGTTATTTGGCTGACGTCTCCGTTCCAATTTGACCTCGCTGACCCCATTTGGCACAGTTACAGCCGTATTGGGTGGGTAATGCTATTTCGGTGAAGACGACAAGAGAGAAGGGTGCCTCGTCATGTTTGATACGAGCTGGAAGATTACACACGGCGCTCTAAAGACGATGCTCTGCAATTGTGGCACGTTTGAACAGGAAACATTTCATTGCTGTGGGTATTTTGAGGCAGCTTTGCCAAACACCTTGGATTCATCCACAGTTGCATCCCTTCTCCCTATACGGGGCACTACTTTTGACCAGGGCTCATAGGTCTCCGGACAACATGAACGCACCACGTAGGAGACAGGGTGCCATTCGGCTGAACATGAGCTAAATCAGACTCTGAATCGACATGGCGCCGTAACTAATACAGACGTTCGCGAGGCCGCATCTCCGAGACGTCTGTAGTCCACTCAGCTCGCACCTGCAGGAGCTGACGCAAGCGCGATACAGTCACGGCTGCCTCCTTCACATCTCAACAGCGCTCTGTTTATCTGTGTGATAGCAGATAACACCTGTGAGCACCAAAGCTGCTGTCTGGAGGAATTACAAGGACAAGGATGAGGAACGGATATTGCTTTTGGTGGGGAGAGTGGTTATTAAATACACTGTGATCACAGGTGTTTTCTGTTTTCCCTAATGTGGCTTTGTGTCATGTACAGTTGGTTACTTTGTTGTACTGTACATTGCGCTGCGTGTGTGTGTTGTGTAGACTTCAGAGCACAAGGCTGCCGCGGTGATGAGTTTCAGTTACTTCCTAACCTTCCATTTATTTAACCGGCATGTGGAACCGTGTACAGTACAATCAATGTTCCAGGGGACTTCTGCAGAAACCACTGTAAAGTTGTATTTAAATATATATATAAATGTTTTGTTCTTGAAGACCTAGCATGTGGCTCTCCACATGAACATTTCCAGGACACTTCTGAATGACGAAAATTGAACTCAATTCACACACCTCATATCCCGCCTATCGCAGTAACCCCCCCCCCCCCCCCGAGCTAAATTCAGAATAGCATGGACCTGCAACTGTACTGACAGAGGCTGATGCTGTACTGCAACCAACAAATTAATGAAGCCGACGGTGCTCACTCCCCGAGAACGCCACAAGGCATCTCCAAGGCCACCGACGAGGTCATTCGCCTCGGGCGCCAGGCATAGAGGCATGACAGCGGGTGCAGAGGACGCTAGGACGGATGCGCCTCTTCAGATGTCCAAAGAAAAGAGAGATGTGTTGAAGGAACATAGATAGATGAAGGAGTATTAGAATGAACACATTCAATGTCTATGGTCAAGGGCTTGTCTGGTATAACTCTTAGACTGTATATCGAAACGTATGGACAATAAAGTTCAAGTGAATCTGTTTCAATAAATGTTTTGGCTGTACTATACCATTCGACCTGGCCTGAGGATACATGTGCATTACATGTATATGGCGTGTATATTGTGTGGCTATAGCTGTGTTCATAAAGACGGGAAGTTGCCCTCTATTTTTAGACAAAGGGGATGAGAGAGGAATAGAATAATTCATTGTGATTCCTTGACTGATGCTTCCTCAATACTTCCTGATACATTTGGATGTGTGCATACATTTCAATAGGTCACGTGCGGGGATACTTTGGCATTTCAGTTGCCCTTAAAAAAATGTACATTTCAAGTGATATGTAAGAAATATGGGGAAGTGATGAGAAGGGATGCTCTTTCAGGTCACTTCTGGACTCTTAAGAGTTCATTGTCTCGGTATGAAGCTGTTAACGGCAGAATGTCTGTACATATAATTAGAGCTATTGTTCAACTTATACAGACAGCTACCTTCCTCCTGCTTAACTAGTTGAGCCCTGAAACAGAGAAGAGCCATCTATTTATATTCGGTCCTATTGATTTTAATTCACAAAGCGCTGGGATTACCAAGGGCAAACATATCCCTCAAAGTACAAAATAAGAGTTGTTCAACAGGGAACAAAAAACTATGAACGCCAATCTACAGCTAGACTGAAACTGTTGTCCAATACTCAATGACCAGACTTTTGTTGCTGTTGAACGCTTCCCTTCAACAACACGTGTGCGCGGTTGGCATCGTTAAATCAGTCTGCAGTATATCAATGGCACATAATGTGCCAATGAAGGCTGACTAATCTCCCTACTCTGCTCAGTTCTTGATTGAAACACACACACACTCTCTCTCTCTCTCTCTCTCTCTGTCTCTCTCTCTCTCTGTCTCTCTCTCTCTCTCTCTCTCACTCACTCACTCACTCACTCACTCACTCACTCACTCACTCACTCACTCACTCACTCACTCTCTCTCCAATTAAATTTCAATTGAAGGGCTTTATTGGCAAGGGAAACATGTTTACATTGCCAAAGCAAGTGAAATAGATAATAAACAAAAGTGAAGAAAACTATAAAAAAAAATAACAGTAAAGATTACACTCCTAAAAGTTCCAAAATAATAAAGACATGTCAAATGTCATATTATGTTTAAAAAGTTTAAGTAGAAAAGGGAAATTAAATAAACATAAATATGGGTTGTATTTACCTGGGGCAACAGGTCACAAATATTGCTGCTGTGATGGTACACTGTGGTATATCACCCAATAGATATGGGAGATTATCAAAATTGGGTTTGTTTTCAAATTGTTTGTGGTTCTGTGTAATCTGAGGGAAATATGTGTCTCTAATATGGTCATACATTTGGAAGGAGGTTAGGAACTACAGCTGAGTTTCCACCTCATTTTGTGAGCAGTGAGCACATACCTGTCTTCTCTTGAGAGTCAGGTCTGCCTACAGCGGCCTTTCTCAATAGCAAGGCTATGCTCACTGAGTCTGTACATAGTCAAAGCTGTCCTTAAATTTGGCTTTCCTTAAGTCAGGTATTCTGCCACTGTCTGTTTAGGGCCAAACAGCATTCTAGCCTGCTCTATTTTTTGCTAATTATTTTTAATGTGTCAAGTAATTATCTTTCTGATTTCTCGTGATTTGGTTGGGTCTAATTGTGTTGCTGTCCTGGGGCTCATGGGCCATCTCTCTCTCTCTCTCTCTCTCTCTCTCTCTCTCTCTGGTCTGTCTCTCTCTCTCTCTGGTCTGTCTCTCTCTCTGGTCTCTCTCTCTCTCTCGTCTGGTGCATGTTATATTTTTGGCCTTAGCCGAGGAACACATGCTCAGGGGATGTCTCGCTCTAATCATCTTGTTCACTTGCAGAATCTCTGTGACAAACACAGTCGGCCTGTCTGACTGCAACCCGACTCAGCTTCTGGCTGGTGAAGTTTTCAAAGTTGTGTCCGTATTTGTGTGTGTGTGTGTTGACGAAGTAGTGAGTTCACACAGTACCTCCCGTTTGATTTGAACAAAGTGGTGCATTATCAGGAGAGATGAAATGTGAAAAAGTGTGTGTGTGAGGGGGGCAGGGTGAATTCAGTGAAAGTATATCTCTTAAGTCTCGAGCCAGCTGTGGTGGAGTTAGTAGGTAAGACTGTCAAAGTAGGCCAAGGAGCATATGTGTGTGTGTGTGTGTGTGTGTGTGTGTTTCTTTGGCCCTGGGCTTTGGGAATGTGTGTGTTTATGTGCATGTGTGTGTGTGTGTGTGTTTGAAACTTTGTGTGTGTGTGTGTGTGCCTTTCATTGAAACACAATTACAGGAGTCTCTATCACACGGGTCGCGGGGCGCTATGGAGGAGAGCAGAGCAGGAACAGATGCTTAGAAGTCACTGGGGGACCTCCTGGGGGCCTCGCGACGTAACGCAAAGACACACACACTCTCCCTCTCTCTCTCTCTCTCTCTCTCTCTCTCTCTCTCTCTCTCTCTGTGTCTGTTACAAAGATACCACTAGTGTTCCTGTTGAATAGTCACTTTTCCACTACCTATATGTACTGTACTGCCTTGCGAAAGTATTCGGCCCCCTTGAACTTTGCGACCTTTTGCCACATTTCAGGCTTCAAACATAAAGATATAAAACTGTATTTTTTTGTGAAGAATCAACAACAAGTGGGACACAATCATGAAGTGGAACGACATTTATTGGATATTTCTAACTTTTTTAACAAATCAAAAACTGAAAAATTGGGTGTGCAAAATTATTCAGCCCCCTTAAGTTAATACTTTGTAGCGCCACCTTTTGCTGCGATTACAGCTGTAAGTCGCTTGGGGTATGTCTCTATCAGTTTTGCACATCGAGAGACTGACATTTTTTCCCATTCCTCCTTGCAAAACAGCTCGAGCTCAGTGAGGTTGGATGGAGAGCATTTGTGAACAGCAGTTTTCAGTTCTTTCCACAGATTCTCGATTGGATTCAGGTCTGGACTTTGACTTGGCCATTCTAACACTTGGATCTGTTTATTTTTTAACCATTCCATTGTAGATTTTGCTTTATGTTTTGGATCATTGTCTTGTTGGAAGACAAATCTCCGTCCCAGTCTCAGGTCTTTTGCAGACTCCATCAGGTTTTCTTCCAGAATGGTCCTGTATTTGGCTCCATCCATCTTCCCATCAATTTTAACCATCTTCCCTGTCCCTGCTGAAAAAAAGCAGGCCCAAACCATGATGCTGCCACCACCATGTTTGACAGTGGGGATGGTGTGTTCAGCTGTGTTGCTTTTACGCCAAACATAACGTTTTGCATTGTTGCCAAAAAGTTCAATTTTGGTTTCATCTGACCAGAGCACCTTCTTCCACATGTTTGGTGTGTCTCCCAGGTGGCTTGTGGCAAACTTTAAACTACACTTTTTATGGATATCTTTAAGAAATGGCTTTCTTCTTGCCACTCTTCCATAAAGGCCAGATTTGTGCAATATACGACTGATTGTTGTCCTATGGACAGAGTCTCCCACCTCAGCTGTAGATCTCTGCAGTTCATCCAGAGTGATCATGGGCCTCTTGGCTGCATCTCTGATCAGTCTTCTCCTTGTATAAGCTGAAAGTTTAGAGGGACGGCAAGGTCTTGGTAGATTTGCAGTGGTCTGATACTCCTTCCATTTCAATATTATCGCTTGCACAGTGCTTCTTGGGATGTTTAAAGCTTGGGAAATCTTTTTGTATCCAAATCCGGCTTTAAACTTCTTCACAACAGTATCTCGGACCTGCCTGGTGTGTTCCTTGTTCTTCATGATGCTCTCTGCGCTTTTAACGGACCTCTGAGACTATCACAGTGCAGGTGCATTTATACGGAGACTTGATTACATACAGGTGGATTGTATTTATCATCATTAGTCATTTAGGTCAACATTGGATCATTCAGAGATCCTCACTGAACTTCTGGAGAGAGTTTGCTGCACTGAAAGTAAAGGGGCTGAATAATTTTGCACGCCCAATTTTTCAGTTTTTGATTTGTTAAAAAAGTTTGAAATATCCAATAAATGTCGTTCCACTTCATGATTGTGTCCCACTTGTTGTTGATTCTTCACAAAAAATACAGTTTTATATCTTTATGTTTGAAGCCTGAAATGTGGCAAAAGGTTGCAAAGTTCAAGGGGGCCGAATACTTTCGCAAGGCACTGTATCTACCTCAATTACTGGTACCCCGTGTATATAGCCAAGTTATCATTAGTCATTGTGTACAGTCGTGGCCAAAAGTTTTGAGAATGACAGAAATATTAATTTTCACAAAGTTTGCTGCCTCAGTTTGTATGATGGCAATTTGCATATACTCCAGAATGTTATGAAGAGTGATCAGATGAATTGCAATTAATTGCATAGTCCCTCTTTGCCATGCACTTTGTCATGCTGATTGAGTTCGAATAACAGCCTGGAAGCTTCAAAGGGAGAGTGGTGCTTGGAAACACTGTTCTTCCTCTGCCAATCATGGTTACCTGAAAGGAAACACGTGCCGTCATCATTGCTTTGCACAGAAAAGGCTTCACAGGCAAGGATATTACTGCCAGTAAGACTGCACCTAAATCCACCATTTATCATTTATATAGGCTTCAGGGCGCCCAAGAAAGTCCAGCAAGCGCCAGGACCGTCTCCTAAAATTGATTCAGCTGTGGGATCGGGGCACCACCAGTACAGAGCTTGCTCAGGAATGTCATCAGCCAGGTGTGAACTGCATCTGCACGCACAGTGAGGCGAAGACTTTTGGAGGATGGCCTGGTGTCAAGAAGGGCAGCAAAGAAGCGACTTCTCTCCAGGAAAAACATCAGAGAAAGACTGATATTCTGCAAAAGGTACAGGGATTGGACCGCTGAGGACTGGGGTAAAGTCATTTTCTCTGATGAATCCCCTTTCCAATTGTTTGGGGCATCCGGAAAAAAGCTTGTCCGGAGAAGACAAGGTGAGCTCTACCATCAGTCCTGTGTCATGTAATGCATCCTGAGACCATTCATGTGTGGGGTTGCTTCTCAGCCAAGAGAGTGGGCTCACTCACAATTTTACCTAAGAACACAGCCATGAATAAAGAATGGTACCAACACATCCTCCGAGAGCAACTTTTCCCAACCATCCAGGAACAGGTTGGTGATGAACAATGCCTTTTCCAGCATGATGGAGCACCTTGCCATAAGGCAAAAGTGATAACTAAGGGTCTCTGGGAACAAAACATCAATATTTTGGGTCCATGGCCAGGAAACTCCGCAGACCTTAATCCCATTGAGAACTTGTGATCAATCCTCAAGAGGCAGGTGGACAAACAAAACCCCACAAATTCTGACAAACTCCAAGCATTGGTTAATGCAGGAATGGGCTGCCATCAGTCAGGATGTGGCCCAAAAGTTAATTGACAGCATGCCAGGGCGGATTGGCCACGACTGTATTTATTCCTTCTGTTACTATATTTCTATAATTGTTGTATTTTCTCTCTGCTCGCACGCGCGCACACACACACACACACACGCATGCACGCGCACACGCACACACACATGAATGAGTCTGCCAACACAACCCTTTACAACACACACACACACACACACACACACACACACACACACACGGAGGACACATTGTTCTCATTTATGACAACAATACATGTGCAGCTCTTCCTTGAAGGTTGAAGAGATAGGCTAATTGTTGTTACCATGGGAAGCATTTTCTATAGCAAGTGGGCCTTGTGCAAGTGGGCCTTGTGCAAGTGGGCCTTGAAGAACATTCTCCCCTATAATCAGGCAAGAAGGAAAAGCACTTGACTCTGTGGTTATCCTAAGATGTGGTGCTTTGAGAAGGCTTGGAGGAACCAATTTCTCTCCATACGTTATATCTTGCTTCTATCTATATTCTAACTAGGTTCTATCTGAACTAAACACTAACCATAGGGTATATCCATAGGGTGTATACATAGGGTATATCCATAGGGTATATCTTCTAGCCAAGTTCTAACTCATTTTTATTTCAAAGATGAAGGCTTACATCACGCCCTAAGGGGAACGGTAAATATAACTGCATCTTCCAAATGATTCATTTATCATTTGATGCAGGAACAAAGACTGACTGGCCTTGTAATGGAGGTCAAAGGGATACGGAGGTAAAATCTAGATAAAGATATGGACATGGAGTCGTAGCATTATACTTTAGAGGTTAACACTGAAATAAGAAAAGGTGGAATAAAATACGTGTGGCCTCAGATGACATGCAGGCGAGCTGCTTTGCACTCTGTGACCAACTGCCATCCCGGCAAGCTATGTGTTTCCTCCCTCAAAGTTCCCCTGAGCCCAAAGGAGCAGAGAGAGTGGGGGCTCACCTGTGAACACTCATGTCACCCCCCCCCTCAAACACCCTCCCACCCTCCTCTCACCTCAAGCGACATAATCCCGCATCCCAGCTGTCACTCGTACCCAAATTCCCAGAATGACTTTCTAAAAAAAAAAAAAAAGAAAAGATGAAAACACAATGCGAAGACACGTCAGCCGAGCTGTGCTTTAGTTGCAATAGCCGAGTTCATTACGTTCATTTTATCTTTCAGAGTTGAGCAGGGCCATAGCATCTCTGCAGGGCCAGCTGTGTTAATGAAGACGATTAAACGCGGCTCTTCGAGTGTAAAATAAAAGTCCTTCGAGTCCGGAAATAAAAAGCATCTATTGTACGCCCCAGCCCCACCAACGGCTTGACAGTCGCATCTCTCCTTAACACCAACGAGAGATTTAGATTTGAAAGGCACGAATCATGGGTTGTCAAAAACAAATGTCCTCGCTGGGACACAATGTGTGAGAGCACGGTGACTGACGTTCTACGGCAATATTTAAAAAAGGTGTGGAAAGGGCAGAGAGTTAAAACTCTCCGTGTTAGGTTGAACAATTGTGTGGCAGTGTTTTAAAAGTACAATTCATATGAACATGCAAACTATTGCATAACAATCCCAACAGTTCTTTTTTCTTCTCTCCAAGTATAGCCAGTACAAGAACACCTCTATGTGGACTACATTTAGTCACCCGTTGAAAGTCAACAGACATGCAGTTGACATGTTACTGGTATTTTGATAGTTTGTAGATCATCGACAGATGGACTATCCCAATAAACTTTTACTCGTACGGGCAGTATCAAGATGTTGTTTGGCACTGGTGTGGCTTTACGTTTTGTTCAAATGAATCCCCTACTGTCCTGAGAGCGTAGTCTGATGCTTGAACAGGGGTGTGGTGCTGCTGGAGTGCGGAGGTGCGGCGCTCCCTCACTTTTTTTTCACATTTCAGAACACAAACTATTTCTGGAAAATGTATTCTGATAACTTCTACATAAGTTATGTTTAATTACCACAAAAACTCCATGAGAAATGACGGAATGATAAACCAGATAAATATACATAGTACCCTAGAGATATGAAAATAGTGGTTTCTTCCCTGTCTTCTCTCTGGCAGTTGCAAGAATGATAAAGAGCACTAGGCTATGCGTGTGAACTGTGGGGACCCGTCGGAGGCTTGGCCACTTTGACCAATCAGAACGTTGAAAAAAATAATCTACATTCACTATGTGTCTTCCTTGATGTTCATAAAGCTCCACGGAACCCTCTTGCACATTGGAGACACCATTCTGCCAAGGACACCCAAACCAGAGTGGCCATCGCAAAGCCCAAGGAGCCTGAACCTCTCCGGAAGTTGCTGTAGCCCTGCTTGGGATATTTAGCCTACACTGGCTATTGGTTGAGACGCAGGGCCCATTCTAGTTTGGTATGTCCGGGTGGGCAATTGGAAATGTGAATTGGGCAAAGTTGGATGTAATTAAGATGCATGAATAGACCAAACCAAATGCTTCATCTTATGGCTGTTTCAAAATTGAATTTCCTGCAATTCTACATAATAAAAATGATTTATGTTCACTACTTGGTAAATTCATTTGATAGCATGCTTAATCAATGCAAATAAATTATATGAATTGCTAGTTCACCTCTGTTTTCTTTTATTCTGTAATAAGGTATATTGTAACCATGTGTTCAAGCTAATCAAATCAACGTTTATTTATGATACTGCGTGTTAGGTACACAATGCAATGAAATACCTACTCACAATAAAGCGCTCCTCGCAAACAGTTACATTAGGCTACAGCCTATAACTAGCTATACAATAAAGTTGTAGTCCTATTAGGCTTTAGGCCTGCTGAAAATTATTTTAGTTTGTTCCTGAACCAGCCGAATGGCAGAGCTATCCTTCAGCTATCCTTCAGCACCACAAGTTGGTTATCATCATTGCGCGATCCCTGCGCTGTCCTTTCAGCACCACAAGTTGGTTTTAACACCTTTGCGCGATCCCTGCGCTGTCCTTTCAGCAAGACAAGTTGGTTTTAACATCATTGCGCGATCCCTGCGCTGTCCTTTCAGCAAGACAAGTTGGTTTTAACATCATTGCGCAATCCCTGCGCTCTCCTTTCAGCACCACAAGTTGGTTTTAACACCATTGCGCGATCCCGGCGCTCCACGAAAGGTTCTCTAAAAAAAATGCCATCTCATCAATATCTGTTGCTTATGCCTAATAGTCTTACTCATCACTTTACAAGTAGAAGAGTATAATTTCTCTCACAATGTGCTTGTTTAGTAAAGTTAGATCAAAGCTGAACCAATGTCTCGCAAGATCACATAATGACGACTTAGCATTTTACACAACAGACCATAATACCAACGTATAGTAGGCCTATAATGTTACTGTTAGACCAAAAACATTTCCTACTTTTTTGGGGGTTAGTTGAAGCTGAATCGTCACATTTCATTTCTCATGCACCAAAAGTCAACAGAGCCACTAGGCAGGATTATGCTTAGATTGAAACAAAATACAAGGAAGGCTAATAGTCTGTTAGCACCATGTGGTCAAATTCTCTCACCACACAGTAATTCAAGAAGATCTACATTCATATTCCCATGAAACTGAAGACCAATCAAATGATTGGCATGGGGATGCAGTTTGGACGTTTCACCGGTAAAAACGTGATGAACTATCATTCACGACAATAGTGATGATGGCCTATATTTGAAATTTGGTAACTAACTTGGTGTTTGAGGGTATTCAAAATATAAAATGTTATTGAGACAATGTATGGACATAGGCAGACGTTGCAATTTGAGGATGCAATTTATGCACATTCTATAATGATAGATTATTTAATTGGCTACATAGGTGGTACAAACGTAGAGGAAATTTGACATAATTAAAAAAAAAAAAAAGGTGCTCCCTCACCTAAAGAAATTGCACTACACCCCTGTGACTGCACCTGTCATTACTCCAAACAACCATAGAGTGGTTTCCAGAGCCTGTTCTATTCCTAAAAGGGTCTGGAACCACCATTTATGTGAGCCGCAGCACTAGCTGACAGGCATATCAGATCACTGTTAGCACTGTTAGCTTCAAACACAGCTAGCTCTGCTCTAACGGTCCCGTTAAAAGCCCCGTTTGAAAAGTGACTGGTGCTTTCAGTCACTCTGACAGTAACCCTGAGGTTTCACGCGGTCTAGATCTAGGACAAAGAACAATGAGAAAAGAAGACTGCCTTGTCTGGAAGCATGGAGTAGCGCATGACGCTATTGTCTCTGGGTGAACATGCATATTTGAATAAAAATGCCCTGTCACAGTCACTGTGTGAAAACCATGCTGCGTTGTCTGCGGGTGTCATGTCGAAACATCAAATTATCTTTAATGTCATAGTTAATGATGTGTGTGGTTAAATTGAATTGCACGCTGCGCACACAAATGTGTATGTGCACACACACACACACGCACTCACACACACACACACACACACACACACACACACACACACACACACACACACACACACACACACACACACACACACACACACACACACACACACACACACACACACACACACACACACACACATGCGCAAATCATCAGAGAGATACACACAAACACACTATGTTTAATGGCAGCCACTTACTGGCGAGCAAATGCTTAGATGATCACGACGTCAGGCTGATACATAGTAATTGTGAGTGAGAGGGCTTTGTGACACTGGGCTAGGGGCCGAGCCTTCGATCCGCGGGCCAAGGTTGCTTCTACCGCTGCCACTGTGAATCACCATGGAGGCTCCACACACTCACTAGCCATGCACACCAGGCTTAGACTACAGCTCGATACACAGACAAATGCATGCGTGCGCACATACTCAAATGTATGAGCGCAGACACACACACGGACACACACACACATGGAAACACACACACATGGACACACACACACAAATGTACAAACACGCACACACACACACACACACACACACACACACACACACACACACACACACAGCCACAGGTGGAGAGAAAACACACACACACACAGCCACAGGTGGAGAGAAAACACACACACACACACACACACACACACACACACACACACACACACACACACACAGCCACAGGTGGAGAGAAAACACACACACACACTCACTACACCGCCGCCACCTGCAGGCCCATAATAACAAACACACACCGCTGAGCTCCATTTGTCCGGAGCAGCGTGGCACCATCTTCGGGCTGCTTCTCACCTCAACTGGCTGAGACTGTACAGCCAGTGGCTCAAACAGAGCTGTGCAGAGAGTGGAGAGGCTTGAAACTGACTCGCCATATCGCCTCCAACATAGCTCTGTTCCAACACGCTGGGAAAGCTCCCATAGCTCTGTTCCAATATCCACACTGGAATGACACTTAGCGATGAAGCAATGTATTGGGCATGGATTCTGGCTCAGTAGTATGCTAGTAGGGACATTGTGTGTGTCTAAAATGGCACTCTATTCCCTACATACTGCACTACGTTTGATGAGAGCCCTATAGGCCCTGCAATATCAGCTGCCTCAGTTAAACTGCATCATGGGCCAAATCACCAAGCCACAGGTTGGAGGTCAACCCTGACCCCTCCCTCCTGAGGGAGGCCTGTCACAATGTAAATCTCCATGGCGATGAGGGGAGACATATTTGACACGTGGTGCCACGGGGGATGGGTGCAGTGTACTCGTTTTTGGGAGCTTGCCAAATTGCATTGGCCTCAAAGTTGACCGAGTGCAAATACAGTATTTGCATTTGTCAGTCACATGTTTGGCTATGCCGCAGCATCTTGACGAGATAGCGGGCTGTGGATCTTCGGTTCGCTCTCAAACAAATGCATCAAAGCCACAAGTTAAAACAATGTGCAATTCCGTGGCCTCTGTTTGTTTCACATTACAGTAATAGTCTCATACAGCAGACCTAGGTTCAAATAGTGTTTCTTGTCTTTACCATGCAGACCGGCAGCGTTTGCTCTTCTGGGACTATTCTATTAGTTACATTGAACCAAGTGAACTCAAACAATTGCAGTTCTATAAACCAGTCACCTTTTGAACACAGATCTGATACAAAATGGACATATCCAAACCCGCAAAGCTAAACATACAACCCTAGATCATTACTCCTGATAGTTTCACATGTAGTAGTTAAAATATGTAGGTATGTTTGTCTCACAGGGCTTCCTCTCTCACTCCTGCCAGTGGAATTCAAATCAGCAACATTGTCTGCATCCAGAATGGCACCCCATCCCATGTGTGGTGCACTACATTTGACCATAGCCCTACGGGCCCTGGTCAAAAGAAGTGTACTACGTAGGAAATAAGTTGTCATTTGGAATGGACCCAGACAGCCCGGGGTGTCTAGCTGAAATAATTGAGAGGTGCTAGCAGGGACACAAAAGAAGGAGGTTTAAGAACCGTAATGAGGGCTCCGGCTTATATTCTTCTCCCTCGGCTGAGTTTGCCAAGCGGTGCCATTTTGTTTTTATGAAGAGCAGCCAGGGGAACCACACAGGAGCCTTTAGCGTTGATTAATTACCTGACTCTCTGACTTCTCATTCTGTATATTATGATCTCCCTCTCTTTTGTCTGGGTTCGCCGTGCCAAGGTGAAAAGACCTGGTGAGCAAGGGGCCGTCGAGTAATGATGATAACTTTTCTCGCTCTTTTTAAAAAACATTTTTTTTTTTTAGCTTTCTCACTTTTTGGACGAAAATGTCCGCAGGGTAGAGCAGTCCGTCACGATGAGAAAGAGGTTTTGGATTCAATGAAGAGACGAAGGACGAGACGGAGATGGGAGAAGGGCCGTGGCACAGCTAAACTGTACTCTCTCTTTCTCTCTCCCTCTCAATCTCTGTCCATCCGACACCCACTGTTCTTGCCTGTCCCCTAAGGCAATTTAGTGATGCCTTTCTTGACTGAGCAATCGCCAAAGGCGCCAGCCACACTTAGACGGAAAGAGGGGGTGCCTAAAAAGTCTCTTTAAAAACGTTTTTTAAATGTTTTTTATTCGCTAATGTCATTTTTAACAACGGGTCATTTCCCACACAAATCATTTAGCAAGCAAAATGCTTCCTTTGACTGCCTTGTGAGTAAATCGAGGCGATATTTCACTAATTAAGTTCCATACTGTAAAAACCACTTGTTAAAAACCACGACGCATTTCTGTACCCAGAGAGAGAAGGGGGAAGAAAAGCAATGACATGAAGTGTGTTAAAGGGATTTTTTTTCTATTATGGGAACACTCTCTGAAAACTGTGAAAGAGCGCTGTGAAAACAGAACCGAAATAATATATATGAATTATTAAACGCTTGCTTAATACGTAAAAAGAACAGAGTCAACATTGGCCTCTGGGCGCTTGCTTTTGCACTCGGCATCTCTGTTTATTTTAATTATGGATTTGAGCAAACGGAGGGGCTGCAGCGACAGGGACATGAGTGGGAAAGAAACTACTGCATTGTGGGCCACTGCACACACAGATCATTGTGTTAGATGAGGGAACAGACACGTTTATTTCAAGTGTTATGTCCTTCTTCCCCACTTCCACATAAGATATTTGCACATACAGGAAAACGTGTCAGTTCTATGCATGCTATAGTATCCCCATTCCCCACCCTGTAAACCACCTTCACAGCCACAATAAATCATTCATGAAGCTTTGCAGTGACACAGTGCATGTGTCCCAAATCCCACCCCGTGCCCTATGAAGTGCACTACTTTTGACCAGAGCCCTATGGGGTGCACTATAAAGGGAACAGGGGTTCAACTTGGGATGCAACCTGTGGAAATGTACGGGATTACTTATTCAGTAAATGGGATCGGTTTTTGAAGATGGTTTGGTGGATTTAAATGAATGCAAATCAACAGAGAAGACCAACGCTGAATGGCCATTACTCTCTATATTTCAACCAGGCTAACAAACGAGGCTTTGGCAAAGAGCTGCGTTTCTCATACTGAATACATAAATTGTCTCAAATCATCATCTGATTAAACTTTTACTCTTGGAAAGAGTATGCAATTTGTCAAATAAAGAGTAAGAAAGAGTTTTGTTTCTGCTGTTCGGGCCTAACCTATTGAGAAGCCAGGAGCTGGGAGTAGTTTCTCTCCTTGTTGAGAGAGCTTCCCCAGTGGGGCAAAGAGATCTCCCCCACTCCCCTAGCCTAAGTTGCTCCATCCAGGAGCTCCATAGAGGCAACACATCTCTAGCTGCCCCCATAGACAAACACTTCTCTTGGGAGAGAGAGTCGATGGGTGGGCAGTTAGATGTGGAGGTGGAAAAGGTGCACAGACTCAAATCAGAGAGCCACCAGCGTCAACATCAACAACCTTCACAATGGCTATGGTTTATGTAACTCGGACATTGGCCATAATGACATTAAAGCTAAATCATCACATGAATTAATAACAAACCGGGCACAATCGAAACTGAGTGGGTGAGCTAAGAAATGATGAATGAATAAAAAAAATGGCCAATGAGTGAGCAGAAAATAACAATGACAACATGTTCTGTTGGCCGAAATCTCCCCAGTAAGCACAAATAAAGTGTGTTTCTGTTTCTCTGCGGCCATGTAAGTGACTGTTGTTTTCGTTTCCGGTGAGCCAGAGCCATGCGGACCGTGTATATTCAGTCAGATAACAGTCAGATGAGATGCGTGGAGCGTCACGGGGGCGTCAAGTGTGTGGACCGAGTGCAGGCGAACCGTGGATGTGTCCATCATGGATGACATCATCCCTTCTTGAGGCAGAGAAGTGAAAGACAGTGGGGGGGGGGTTGAAATGGTTCTGTCAGAAGTTCACCTGACACTCACCCAGAGGACCACTCAGCTCTCAACCAGTATTTTGGTTGGTGACAAGGGCCCTAAACTAAAGTGTCCATCGACTCTCATCTCAAACACATTGCTGTATATCATATAACATCAATGTTTGACACCAATATTTACCCATTGTTTAATTTTTTTTTAAATAAGGACCTCCCGAGTGGTACAGTGGTCTAAGGCACTGCATCACAGAGCTAGAGGCATCACTACAGACCCGGGTTTGATCCCAGGCTGTGTCGCAGATGACCGGGAGACCCATGAGGTGGTGCACAATTGGCCCAGCGTCGTCCGGGTTAGGGGAGGGTTTGGCCGGCCGGGGTGTCCTTGTCCCATCACCGCTCTAGTGACACCTTGTGGCAGATCGGGTGCATGCATGCTGGCTTTGGTTGCCAGTTATACCTTGGTGCGGCTGGCTTCTGGGTTAAGCAAGCATTGTGTCAAGAAGCAGTGCAGCTTGGCAGGTTAGTATTTAAGAGGACACATGGCTCTTGATCTTCACCTCTCCTGAGTCTGTATGGGAGTTGCAGTGATTGGACAAGACCAATTGGTGGGGAAAAGGGGTAAAAAGTACCAACAAATAGAAAACAAGCCAATCTTGTAATTATCCAAACACGTGTACTTTTGATTAATTGTGTTGACAGAGTGTGATGCACTGTTAAAAGACTAACAACACCATCATTGTGTAGTGAAACCATGAGAAGCAATGCACCTAAGCTGAGTTCTGGTGTTTGAATGTAAACCCAATGTAAGTGTTAAATGCACAATGTATTTCAAAACAGAAGTACTCTGAAACACCGAAAGTGGTTCTTCAATCCGAATATTGGTGTTTTTAAGAGAGCCTTGTGAAAACCATTGTTGGTGTGTCACTGCATGTAAAAGGCAGCATCAGAACACAAAAAGCATGTGTTGGCAGACTGTCTCTCTCACACAACCAAATGGTGTTGAAATGCCAATGATTTATAGAGTTAATATTGATTGATGATGATTTTCAGACAATATTTGAATTTTAAAGAAGACACTGGGAATGTAATATTTTTCCTAGGCTAGACAATGGCAGTAATTATAGGCTACAGTTGTCAGGCCCAATGTGATATTATATATATATATATAAATGTTACAATCAAAATGTTTAGAGCTATTTAAGTCATAGTAGGGGTAAAATGTATAAAGTGGTCCGTCATGTGAAAAGCTGGAGGTGAACCTAGGTCGTCTGCTTGGCAAAGCACTGCCTTGGTCCACTCAGCCAGGCTTCAGGAACAAACAGCTGTGCTGAACCACCCTTGTTACATTTAGCACATGGGGTCCAATTCAGCCTTGAGCGAAGTAGACTTAACAAAACATGGACTTAAGTCGAAACACCCATGTTAAATAAAATAAAACTCAAAATCTCGGGAATTCCACCTAGAATTTTTCTGCGCTTTGTTTAGAAACAGAATCGGAAAGACAGTACATGTTTTGGGAATTTGACCCACTCAACCACACAGCCACGTACTGTGTGAGTAACTTGGGCCCCATATCAGAAGACAAATGTTTAGATTAAAGGTCAAATGTGAACTTCAAACATTGTGCCGCCGTACTGTCCAGTGATCCCCCAGTCTGGGGTACGAAGGTGGAACGAGGACATTCGTGTCAGGTATGGTCAAGTATAAAATCATGCACGTTTGCGGGAGCCTCCCCTGTGATCAGTTCCTTCACTAACTCAAACTCAGACAGGAAAGAGCACACCCAAACACTCAGGTGAAACAACCCAAAACAATCCAAGAAAGTATGTGTCTTTGACAATGTGACTACCAAAATGTTGTTACAGTGAAGAAGGAAACAGAAAAGGAATTCACTCAACCACAACATTTGCTGTGTGTCGGCCAATGTTTCCCAAACTCAGTCCTCGGGATCCCAAGTGGTTTTGAGTTTTTGCTCTAACACTACCCAGCTGATTCAAATGATGAAAGCTTGATGATTAGTTGATTATTTGAATCAGCTGGGTAGTGCTAGGGCAAAAAAAACAAAATTTGCACCCCTTGGGAGTTTGGAAAAACCCTGGTGGAGCATTTGGGCTGATAATGGTCACTGTATGCCTACACTCCAAGTCAACATTTTGATTCATTGATCAGTTTTGTTGATGCTACATGTAGTTGTTAATTGACACGTCATTGTTTGAAATACAGGACGATAGAGGATTCCAACAGAGAAGACAACATTGACATACGGATGTAAATCTATATACATTGCAATTATTCTCGAATGAGTTCATGTGCAAAGGATTAGCATTTCAATGAATATAATTATAGACTGTGTGTCGTGAATCCATGTGTCTTTCCCGCTCTTTCTCAGCCCCACCCCTTTCCTTTTGTCTACTAAGCTGTCATATCGGCTTAGCCCACTAGGGACTTTTCCATCATTGTAAGTAACCAATATCTACTGTTTTGTTTTTATGTATTTCTGTGATTATTTAGTTAGTTAGTAAATAAATAATTAAGTCAATTTGTATATTGCGGATTCATAATTTATGCTAGCGTTCGTGCAAATAACCAATCATTTTACGATATTCAGATGAGACTGCTAGAAGGTAAAGAATAATTCATGATTGACTGCTATTGATATAAAATATCTTCAGATCTTTAAGAGTGGATTCGGGAGACAGCTGCTCTATGCAATCTAATGCTTCCGTGGTGCCCCGGATTCCTAATGAGTTGATTATTGCCTGATTCATTTAATCAAATAATTCAACGTTAGGTAGTTGATTTGAAAATAGCATGTCATCTCATTTAAGGATAGTAAAGACACGGCACTATAATGCTATATGCTACATTAAATAGTCACTGCCAATTTAGTATGCAATCGCTCTGGCCTACCATGTCACGTTATTGCATCAAATGTAACTATATTTGCAAAGCTTCATTCACATATATGCATTTTGAAAATGCATATTTCTATTGATATGCTCAATAATTGTATATTCATGTTGCAATTTAATATTAAATCAGTTAAGAACTGAATTATGCAATTATGTACTATCATGATAGCTTGTTATTATTTGCTATGTCTCTGTCTCCCTGCAGAAAAAACATACATACATACTACATTCCCACAGGCTGGGAAATCAAGACAAGGATCACAGACTAATGCCAACTGAACTGTCAATCTGTCAATCATATACCATCTAACTTAACTGTACGGTGATTCAAGCCATCTGAACAACTTTCCATGTATCATCATCTGATTATAAAGACTCATGGCATCATAGCATCATGGATGACTGGTGGATCGCATTGAGCCCCGGCCTCAACTTTTGTATGAGTGCTTCTGCTAACATTATTGCCTGTATAGTGCCATATTTCCCTTTATTTTGAAGAATATGAATATGATAAATAACGTACAGATCTGTGAACTGTCTTACATTAGCCATATAAAAATGTTAAAGACCTGTTCATGTTTTGATGTCATTTGATCATTTGCAAAGAAAATATAAAGCATTTGAAGCCTCAAAATGATGTCTTGAAAAAGTTATTTTTGTACTCAATCATTATTATCCTGGACAAACTATTTTCACAAAACGATATATTTTTCCGTATTCTTTGTTTAAGCATAATACGGTACATTTGACCTTTTGGAATGACCTATGAAGAGTTTGCCAGCACACCATTTAAGAGCAGGGAATATACAAAAAGAGGAGGGACTCCCATTAACACTATATGAAAACTCCAGAACTAGACAGGATTTTAAACACCTTCATTGTGTTTAGGAGCTTTAGAGAGAGAAAATGACACCCAATAAGACGGGATCAAATTGTACTCGAAACACCATAATAGTGAGTTCAACCTTTTCCGGGTTAGTGCTCCCAGTCTCTGGCAAGGCGTTGCACAACTCTTGACAATGTGGTGTTACAACATGTTTCAGAACACCTTAGGAGGAATGTCTCAGCACTCCTTGAGTCTGTCTCATAACCTCTTACACCCATGTGTCTCAAAACTCCAGCAAAGTTAAGGTTCCATCTCCTTAACGTTGGGGGCAGCTCAGTTGCCACAAGGTTTAGTGTTACAAAACACTTTATTTCAACGGTGTGTTGTGGTTCGAGATGTGTCCGAGAGTGCAGGATCCAAAGTAGCTTAAGAATTCCTCATCACCCCAACACTTTGTAAATACAGGAAGTGTTACTAATGTTTGTTCATAGCTAGATAGGGTTTGGCCACTGATACCCAGCCCAGCAGTGGTATGGACAGAGGCATTATGAGTAACATCAGAGCAGTAGCTGGCCAGCACCATAGATGGATGGTGTCATTTACGGGATGCCAAGGGGGACATTTTTCAACAGAATACCCCCTGAATCGCTTCAGACATAACTCCATGCACTGCTGGTCCTTTCCCAGAAAAACCTGCTCTTTCCAGCAACCGTGTGGAACTGTGGATGCATTTATATGCCACCACTGCCGGAGGGAGTCTAGTCTAGCATAGCAAGCCCAGTCTAGGCCAAGAACCTGGGCCGCCACTGCCCCAAATCTGCCCCCTCATTCATCCATGGATTCTTGTGTGATTTATGTCCCACACAGTCGTGGAGAAGAGGCTCTGCTAGGTGACACTGGTGCTCTCGATTCGCCTCCGGGCGTTTCGGTAAGAAGGTCTCTAAGTAGACCAACCAAACCCCTTCTGATATATGATGGTGACGTGTGTGTGTGTGTGTGTGTGTGTGTGTGTGTGTGTGTGTGTGTGTGTGTGTGTGTGTGTGTGTGTGTGTGTGTGTGTGTGAGCGTGCGTGCACGTGCACACCTATTTGTGTGCTTGTGCATGCTCGCGCACGTCTATGTATCCCCCGTGCACGCTCTTTCGACCGGGTTGTGGCTGAAAATTTTGCGAGACAGACTGAAATAATTATGTGTGTAAAAAGGTCAGAGTCAGAGCCGGCGAAGAGAGCAAGCAGGCTGCCTAATGTGGTGGAATCATTTGGTGGTGGAGGGTGGAGGACGGACAGAGTGGAGGAGGAAATGTGTCTGGTATTTATGCTTCTCCATTAGCATTCAGGCTGCAGAATGAGCCAGTGTTTTCCCAAGAATGGAGGCCTGAAAGCCATATAGATGGCAGCGAACAATCAGCCTTATCTCTAAAGGCCCGAGAAGGGGGAGAGATATAGGAAGACAGAGGGAGAGCGAGAGATAGAGGGGGAAGAGGGACGAGAGACAGAGGAAGAGAGAGAGAGAGAGAGGGTGGGAAGAGAGTGATTGAGAGAGGAAGGGAGAGAAAATGGTTTAAAATAGACCAACGTTTAGCGAAAGGATGATGAATAGTCCTACAAAAGGCTCAGTTTCTTTCCCCGAAGGAGAAAATACGGAATAAAGATGTAGGCCTGGTTGCATGATAATCTGCTCTCCCTATTAATTGTCGGGCAGAACAGCCGGATAAACAACACTGTGACGTAAATCATGACATATTATCAAGCTTTATACCAAATCTGGATGAAATGAGACTAAATGGAATCATAATACTTTTAACAGAGGCAGAGGCAGGTACACTGGCAGACAGTATCCAGTCAATATACTGTTGCAGATTATCTACATCAATGGTAAGTGGCCCCATCCATCAACATCAATACAATAACAAGGAAATGGACAGGAATGTTTCTACGTAAACGCAGCTAAATGTCTGTCTATTACACCGACAGTTTAAAGAGCACAAGAGAAGAGGCTCTTCAACCGACTCAGATGAAACCATTTGATACCTCATCTGAAGTGTAGAGGGACTGTGTGTGTGTGTGTGTGTGTGTGTGTGTGTGTGTGTGTGTGTGTGTGTGTGTGTGTGTGCGCGCGTTTGACTGGACGCATACTGACTCAGGCCCATATTCCATGGCTTTTGCCTTCAGGCCCTGCAGCCAGAGCACAAAGCTCACGGAGGGAGGGGGCGAGTCTGGGTAACGTCGTCCTGTCTGGAGACAAAACGCCATGCGCTGGCCTCGACCACAACAAAAGTGATGATAATCCACTTCCCAGATAACAATCGTGTGGAATGGAGTATCAGAAACAAGCTTCCGGGCCCAGAAAAAAAAGTTGCCATATCCTCAGTTTAACGATACTACCACTCTAGAAATGATTGGCCTATGTAAGAGGTATTTTACCAGGGAAGGTAAAGTACTGTGAGTACCTATCACTCATTACGAGTAAAGTGATCAAACTCACCTCGTAGAAGTTTGCAGGAGGGAGAACACGACTCTCGTTGGTGTGAAAGTAGCCATAGAGTCATGATGATGCTTAATGTTCTTTTCATGTTGTGCTTGTAAAACCACTCCGTCTGTCTAGTAAATTCTTGCAAAGGACAGCAGATTTTTTTTCTCTTTTCTTCTTCGTTCCGGCTTGGGGCCATAATTGAAATTTATGTTGTTCATCTTTTTTTATGTGATTAGGGGGACTATTACATACATCTGATGGACGGGAAGGAAATCTTTGGGGCACTTTAGAGGTTTCCTCCGAGATGGATCGGCGACGAGGAATACGAGTTTTCTCAGTTTTGTTTCACAGCTTAGCTTCGCGCTGACTCAGATCTTGCCAAATTTATAGGGACTCGCTGCCTTCTCAAAGAGGATACAGGGGTTGAGTTAGAGTTACAGGCGGCTTTCAGCTCTTGGTTGAATTATGGCAGAGGATTAGTACCGTGAGTCATACCTGACCTGGACTATAATTCCAAAATGGCACCCTATTCCTTATGTAGTGCACTTACTTTCGAACAGGGCCCATAGGGGATGTGGTCAAAAGTAGTGCACTAGGTTGGAAATAAGGTTCCATTTGGGACACATGCCCTCGTGTCAGTAGAACCACATTAGCACCTACAGCGCCAGTACTCCTACTTTCAGTGATGGTCACAAATGTTTTTTTGTCCATTTGTTTAGTTTTTCTCTCATCCCCAGTGGATGAAGACGAGGTAAACAGGCTTGCATAACTAACCCAGAATGTATACCCAGTCTGTATACTACTGATTGGTTCTGACTTCTAAACTTGAAAATATGCAATTACCTTATTCATGTCACCGAGGGGGAGAGAGGGGAACGTAAAATGTTTACATTCAGTCAGAATATGTTATTGTTAGACATCAGGGATCCTATGAGAAGGATAATGGCCACAGTCTGGTACAAGTCATCATGACAGCCGTGCGTTGGGGAGGAGTGAGCAATTTGGGCAGAGGTCAGGTCAGATGAAGTGAGAAAGAACAGATATGACTAAAGTTCTGTCTAGCAACATAGATGCATTGGCTGTTCAGATGTCTAAGGTGGAGACCAAGCATACTGTAGGAGAAAGGGTTAAATACCAGTACTTGTGTTAATGTGTCTTGGTCTGTTCAGCTGTTTGACCATTTGGGTGAATAAACTTGGTTTGAGCTAGTTGTCCATCAGTTTGTACTCGGTTTATTTAGAACCTAACACTACAATATGAAATCTATTTCAGTTAGGAGGCTGGTATTGAACAGGTTCTGCATTTGGTATAACAAACACATTTGAAGGTGAAAATTATAGGGATATAGGGCTCTGGTCAAAAGTAGTGCAGCATAAACGAAATAGGATAGATGTTTGGGACGCACACTAAGATGGTGCATTGTGGAGACCGACCGATCACATGACTCCGCATGTGTCCCAAATGGCACCCTAGTCCCTATTTAGTGCACTATTTTTAACCAGGGCCCATAAGGCTAAACCATAGGGCTCGGGTCAAAAGTAGTGCACTATGTAAATATATAATGTATTAATTGGGACAGAACCAATTAATATATCTCCACTGTAAATCAACAACATATAGACAAAGGACTCATACTGTGAGCAAAATACATACATTCAATAATATGTTGGTTTATAAAGGGAGAGTTAGTTAGACGTTGGGGAGGGGGGAGGCTGTTTGTTTTAATGAATGCTAAACACTCTGACAAAAGTGTCTTTAATTAGGAGGGCTGACAAAGCAATAAGCACCTTTTGAATGCGTAATTATGCCGTAATGTTTATTAATGTGTTTATTCCCCAGTACAGGGACAGCACCAGACAAGAAGGCAGGCAGCAACCTGATAATTATTTCCCAGACAGATAGAGGGAGAGGGAGAGATAGTAGAGAGAGAGAGAGGAGAGGGAGAGAGAAAGAGAGAGGGGGGGGGGGGCAGAGAGAGAGAGAGAGAGGTTTTCTACAGCAATTGTGGCACGTAAAATGTATTTTACAATTGTAACATTTTATATCGCAATTGTGGCACCTAGGCTTTGTGCCACTTATGACGGGTTTATTCAATGTGTTTTCAATGGGCTTTAGTAGGAAAGGCCAAATTCAATATTTGATTAAATAATAAAAACAAAATAAAAGACATATACCTAAACGGGTCCTAAAATCCCAAATCAAATAGCTAAATGATCCATGGTGTGCCCCTCTTAAAACAATTCCATATGTTAGTGAAATGGAATAGAGCTAGGCACAGGCACACTCCTAGATGAAAACATGGTTCAGTCTGCTTTTCCAACAGACACTGGGAGACAAATTCCCCTTTCAGCAGGACAGCAACCTAAAACACAAGGCCAAATATACACTGGAGTTGCTTACCAAGATGACTTTGAATGTTCCTGAGTGGCCTAGTTACAGTTTTTACTTAAAAACGGCAAGACTTGAAGATGGATGTCTACACTCTTACAATAAAGATTACAAAAGGGTTATTCGGCTGTCCTCATAGGTTGGTTTAATGGAGAACCATTTTTGTTCTCACAAAGAACCCCTTTTGGGCTCCATGTAGAACCCTCTTTGGAAAGGGACCTACATGGAACCCAAAAGGGTTCTACAATAAACCAAAATGGTTCTACCTGGAACCAGAAAGGGTTCTTTAAAGGGTTATCCTATGGGGACAGCTGAAGAACCCTTTCAGGTTTCTACCTGGAACCAGAAAGGGTTCTTTAAAGGGTTATCCTATGGGGACAGCTGCAGAACCCTTTCAGGTTTCTACCTGGAACCAGAAAGGGTTCTTCAAAGGGTTATCCTATGGGGACAGCTGCAGAACCCTTTCCGGTTCTTCAGCTGGCTCATTTCTTCTAAGACTGTAGCAATGATCAACCAACTTGTCAGTGCTGGTAGAATTTAAAAAAATACAATAGCAAATATTGTACAATCCAGATATGCCAAGGTCTTAGAGACTTACCTAGAAAGACTCACAGCTATAAACGCTACCAAAGGTGATTATAACATGTATTGACTCAGGGGTGTGAATGTGTATGTAAATGACATATTTCTGTATTTCATTTTCAATACATTTTCACTTTGTTATTATGGGTTATTGTGTGCAGATGGGTAGGAGACAATCGATGTAATCCATTTTGAATTCAGGCTGTAACACAACAAAAATGTGGAATAAGTGAAGGGTATGAATACTTTCTGAAAGCACTGAATAAGAGGACGTACTTCTATGTTAATGCCAGAGGCAGAGGCAGCGGGCAAACGCATTGGTATGGTGAGAAGGAGAGAGAGGGAGAGAGAGAGAGAGAGAGAAAGAGAGACGCACAGAGAGAAAGAGAGACACACAGAGAGAAAGAGAGAGAGAGAGAGACCAAGCACTTGCTTGGCGACTAGGAGAAGGAAATGATTAAACACATTAACAAACGGAAGGGACGTGCACATGTGTCGTTAGGCCAAAATTGCTGTCAACTTATCAGCAGAGAAAAGTTAGCATTAGCTGGGGGTAAAAAACTCCACCTCAAACTGACATACCAGGGAAATGAGGGAACTCCATCATCAGGGCATTTAAATGGCACCCTATCCACTAACTCCACACAACTTTTGGACTGAGCCTTATGGTCGCTGGTCAAAAGGACTGCACAACGTAGGGAATGGATTGCCATTTGGGATTTAGCTGGAAACCACAGGAATAGACAGCAATCTGTACCGATTTAGAATTGATCTCTGGTTGTTTCATTGGATTAACAGTATCAATACAACAAAGCTACTGTATCAACTCTAAGACATAGATGTTTTGCCATGTTGAAAGGCCATGTCCTGAGGTGACTTGTCTGACTGTCTGAGCGCCTGTGCACTGCTTTCAGTGTGCAAACAGCTTTGTTGAACGTTCAAACCCCAGCACGTAAAAAAATCCTCTCAGGGATGAAAAACATACAGTTGGAGTCGGAAGTTTACATACACCTTAGCCAAATACATTTAAACTCAGTTTAATTTAATCCTCGTAAAAATTCCCTGTCTTAGGTCAGTTAGGATCACCACTTTATTTTAAGAATGTGAAATTTCAGAATAATAGTAGAGAGAATGATTTATTTCAGCTTTTGTTTCTTTCATCACATTCCCAGTGGGTCAGAAGATGACATACACTCAATTAGTATTTGGTAGCATTGCCTTTAAACGGTTTAATTTGGGTCAAACGTTTCGTGTAGCCTTCCACAAGCTTCCCACAATAAGTTGGGTGAATTTCAGCCCATTCCTTCCGACAGAGCTGGTGTAACTGAGTCAGGTTTGTAGGCCTCCTAGCTCGCACATGCTTTTTCAGTTCTGCCCACACATTTTTTATAGGGTTGAGGTGATGAGCTTTGTGATGGCCACTCCAATACCTTGACTTTGTTGTCCTCAAGCCATTTTGCCACAATTTTGGAAGTGTGCTTGGGGTCATTGTCCATTTGGAAGACACATTTGCGACCAAGCTTTAACTTCCTGACTGATGTCTTGAGATGTTGCTTCAATATATCCACATAATTTTCCGTCCTCATGATGTCATCTATTTTGTGAAGTGCACCAGTCCCTCCTGCAGCAAAGCACCACCACAACATGATGCTGCCACCCCCTTTTTCCTTCAAACATAATGCTGGTCATTATGGCCAAACAGTTCTATTTTTGCTTCATCAGACCAGAGGACATTTCTCCAAAAAGTACGATCTGTACGGTCCCCATGTGCAGTTGCAAACCATAGTCTGGATGTTTTATGACGGTTTTGGAGCAGTGGCTTCTTCCTTGCTGAGCGGCCTTTCAGGTTATGTAGATATAGGACTTGTTGTACTGTAGATATAGATACTTTTTGTACCTGTTTCCTCCAGCATCTTCACAAGTCCTTCGCTGTTGTTCTGGGATTGATTTGCACTTTTCGCACCAAAGTACATTCATCTCTAAGATAGAACACATCTCCTTCCTGAGCGGTATGACGGCTATGTCGTCCCATGGTGTTTATACTTGCATACTATTGTTTGTATAGATGAACGTGGTACCTTCAGGCATTTGGAAATTGCTCCCAAGGATGATCCAGACTTGTGGAGGTCTACAAAGTTTTTTCTGAAGTCTTAGCTGATTTCCTTTGATTTTCCCATGATGTCAAGCAAAGAGTTTGAAGGTAAGCCTTGAAATACATCCACAGGTACACCTCCAATTGACTCAAATTATATCAATTAACCTATCAGGAGCTTCTAAAGCCATAATATAATTTTCTGGAATTTCCCAAGCTGTTTAAAGGCACATTAAACTTAGTGCATGTAAACTTCTGACCCACTGGAATTGTGATACAGTGAATTATAAGTGAAATAATGTGTCTGTAAACAATTGTTGGAAAAATTACTTGTGTCATGCACAAAGTAGATGTCCTAACCGACTTGCCAAAACTATAGTTTGCTAACAAGAAATGTGTGGAGTGGTTGAAAACCGAGGTTTAATTACTCCAACCAAAGTGTATGTAAACCTCCGACTTCAACTGTACATTAAAATGTCTATCACCCAAGCTGAGCTGGTTGTGTGTGTGTGTGTGTGTGTGTGTGTGTGTGTGTGTGTGTGTGTGTGTGTGTGTGTGTGTGTGTGTGTGTGTGTGTGTGTGTGTGTGTGTGTGTGTGTGTGTGTGTGTGTGTGTGTGTGTGTGTGTGTGTGTTAATGCAACAGGAAGCATTCCCACCAGAATATTGAGGAAGTTGACCCTTAAGTCTTAGCGGGGAAGGTTGAGCTGAAGCTAATCTATTGGACTGCATGTGCATATTTTAAGATAACGTAACGTGTGTCCTGTATGCGTATTTGAAGATAAAACTTATGCATATGAGCATAACATCAACACATGCAGTCGAGCAATCGTACTGTTGTGTCTTCTCGATTCCTAGCTCAACAAACCTGTTTAGTGCGAACCACCGAATTTTACCATGACAAGGAGACTGAAAATAAGGCCGAATACAAACAGTGTAGTTATTCCCGCCACTAGGCAATCAAACAGGCAAAACATCAGTACAGAGACAAAGTGGAGTCACAATTCAATGGCTCAGACACGAGACGTATGTGGCAGGGTTTACAGACAATCACGGACTACGGAGGGAAAACCAGCCACGTCGCAGACACCAACGTCTTGCTTCCAGACAAGCAACACCTTTTTTGCCAGCTTTGAGGATGACACAGTGCCACCGACACGGACTGGTAGCAGTCCTTGGTAGCACTTCTCCGTGGTCGACGTGAGTAAGACATTTAAACCTGTTAACAGTCACAAGGCTGCCTGCCCAGGCAGCATTCCTAGCCGCGTCCTCAGAGCATAGGCAGACCAGCTGGCTGGGGTGTTTACAGACATATTCAATCTCTCCTTATCCCAGGCTGCTGTCCCCACTTGCTTCAAGATGTTCACCATTGTTCCTGTATCCAAGAAAGCAAAGATAACTGAACTAAATTACTATCGCCCCATAGCACTCACTTCTGTTATCATGAAGTACTTTGAGAGACTAGTCAAGGATCATATCACCTCTATCTTACCTGACACCCTAGACCCACTTCAATTTGCTTACCGCCCCAATAAATCCACAGACGATGCAATTGCAATCGCACTGCACACTGCCCTATCCCGTCTGGACAAGAGGAATACCCATGTAAGAATGCTGTTTATTGACTATAGCTTAGCATTCAACACCATAGTACCCTCAAAGCTCATCATTAAGCTCGAGGTCCTGGGTCTGAACTCCGCCCTGTGCAACTGGGTCATGGACTTCCCGACGGGCTGCCCCCAGGTGGTGAAGGTAGGAAACAACACCTCCACTTCAATGATCCTCAACACAGGGGCCCCACAAGGATGAGTGCCCAGCCCCCTCCTGTACTTCCTGTTCACCCATGAATGTGTGGCCATACACCTCCAACTCAATCATCAAGTTTGCAGATGACTCAACAGTTGTAGGCCTGATTACCAACAATGACAAGAGAGCCTACAGGGAGGAAGTGAGGGCCCTGGGAGAGTGCAAACAGGAAATTAACCTCTCACTCAATGTCAACAAAACACAGGAGATGATCGTGGACTTCAGAATGCAGCAGAAGGAGCACGTCCCTATCCACATCGACAGAACCACAGTGGAGAGGGTGGAAAGCTTCAAGTTCCTTGTGTACACACCACTGACGATCTGAAATGGTCCACGCACACAGACAGTGTGGTGAAGAAGGCGCAACAGTGCCTGTTCAACCTCAGGAGGCTGAAGAAATGTAGCTTGGCCCCTAAAACCCAAACATTTACAGATGTACATTTGAGAGCCTTCTGTTGGGCTGTATCACCGCCTGGTACGGCAACTGCACCACCCGCAACCACAGGGCTCTCCAGAGGGTGGTGAGGCATCACTTGGGGAATTCTACCTGTCCTCCAGGACACCTACACTACCCGATGTCAAGGTCAAAAATATCATCAAGGACATTAACCACCTGAGCCACAGACAGACTGTTAAATAGCCATCACTAGCCAGCGTCCATTCGGTTATGCAACCCTGCACCTTTAGAGGCTGATGCCCTATATCCACAGACTTGAAGTCAATGGCCACTTAAATAATGGAACACTAGTCATTTTAATAATGTTTCATTTTAGATGTGTGTGTGTTGTTAGATACTACTGCACTGTTGGAGCTAGGAACACAAGCATTTTGCTACACCTGCAATAACATCTTCAAAATATGTGTACGTGACCAATAAAATTAGAATTGACTTGATGTGAACTCAGGTGCTCAAGATGACCATTTCAAGATTTGACTCTGTGTGCAATAATAGTGTTTAACAGGATTGTTTAATACCTCATCTCTGTACCCAACACCTACATCTGTTAGGTCCCTCAGTCAAGCAGTGAATTTGAATTTCAAACACAGATTCAACCAAAAAGACCAGGGAGGCTTTCCGATGTCTCAAAAGAAGGGCATAATGCATATCCCTTTGAGCATGTTGAAGTTATTCATTACACTTTGGATGGTGTATCAATACACCCAGTCACTACAAAGATACAGAGGTCCTTCCTGACTCAGTTGCCGGAGAGGAAGGAAACCGCTCAGAGGCCAACGGTAACTTTAAAGCAATTACAGAGTTGAAGGGCTGTGATAGGAGAAAACTTAGGATGGATCAACAACATTGTAGTTACTCCACAATACTAACCTAATTGACAGAGTGAAATGCATGAAGCTTGTACAAAATAAAAATATTCCAGAAAGCACTAATGGCGTACTGCAAAACATGTGGCAAAGTAATTAACTTTTGTCCTGAAATACAGTGTTATGTTCAGGGCAAATCCAATACAACACATTACTGAGTACCACTCTTCACATTTTCAAGCATATTGGTGGCTACATCTACCTTGTTCAGGGGCAGAACGACAGATTTTTACCTTGTCAGCTCGGTTACTGGCCCAACGCTCTAACCACTAGTCTACCTGCCGCCCCCAAAGACGCTTCTACAAATTATTGACTCAGGGGTGTGAATACTTATGTAAATGAGATATTTCTGCATTTCATTTTCAATACATTTGGGTAAGAAAAAACATCTATTGAATCTATTTTGAATTCAACAAAATGTGGAATACGTCAAAGGGAATTAATACTTTTGGAAGGCACTGCAGTTCCTATAAGCCCTGATCAAAAGTAGTGCACTATGTAGGGAATATACTGCCATTTGGGACTCAAATAGGGACTGTATGGTGTCTGCACGGCAACACGATTTGTCTGGACAGACAGAGAGGCTTATAATGCATCACTAAGGCCCTGACTGCCTGCTCCCCTCTTTGTCACACTGTCAGTGGATATTGAATATGTGGCATTATGCATGAGTTGTAGGTGTTTTGTAACCTGGTGGTGGTGGTGTGTGTGTGTCCATGCATTGATTTGTGTGCATCCGTGCATTTGATTTGTGTCTGTGTGGACGTGTTTGTATGTGTGTACGTGTGTGCACATCAACTGTTGACACTGAACTCGCCGCCTGACTCCCTCTAGTAGAAACCCTATTTTACCAGCTGTCAATTATATAGGTCTCCTCGGGGACCTTCTTGTGGCAAACAAGAGATGGCTGGTTGAAATCTACAGGGATACTATGCAACTAATTGAATCTATAGTCTAAAAGCTTTTGGCAGAGTGAGAGAAAGAGAAAGAGAAAGTGAGAGAGAAAGAGAGAGAGAGAGAGAGAGAGAGAGAGAGAGAGAGAGAGAGAGAGAGAGAGAGAGAGAGAGAGAGAGAGAGAGAGAGAGAGAGAGAGAGAGAGAGAGAGAGAGAGAGAGAGAGAGAGAGAGAGAGAGAGAGAGAGAGAGTGTGTGTGTGTGTGTGTGGTTGGAGACTTTCAGCAGACTCGGGGGCCCATAGAGGAAGATGGCTATCGATGGAGTATAATGGAAGCCAAGGTTTCTATTCAAAGCCCTCAGTAAGGTTTGTGATGGAGTGCTTAAACAATAGGTAGCTACCGGGGAATTTATCACAATGCTCCCGAACTCCCCTCCCAAATAACATCCTATTCTCTACCTAGTGCACTACTTTCGAAGAGGCCACTCCTATGAGCCTTGGTCAAAAGTAGTGCACTACACAGAAAATAGGGTATCATTTGGGACACAACCCTCTGTGACTCCTGGCATTGATTTAGAAATGATCTTCCATGAAGTGAATGGGCAATGGCCCTGTCCCAATTATACACACGGCTTACTGCGTCGGGAGAAATTACTGCTGACAATAGACTCTCATAGACTCTGGCCCTGACTGGACTATTTCATCTGCTCTCTATCTACTTCACTTGTTTTTGTCTGATACCTCTAAATAAAAATGATTAAAGGAAAAGGAAAATGCAATTATAGAATGATATGAATGACATTTTCCGTTCTCCAGTCTCAATAGGAAGGTTATTTAAGTGATAATGCCCGAGAAGCTGGTGTTTGGAGGACATTGACACAGGTGTTGTTAGGCCCGTGCCGATATATCCTCCAAACGACGACTTTGAGGACATTATCACTTTAATACAACGGGTTACCAACATATTAAAAAAATGATTGTCATATTTTCATTAAAAAAATATATTTTGATGAATTTATTCATAGGATTGCACCCTTCCACAAGATATAGTCCCAAAACAAATCTAGGGTTACAACCCAAGCCGACTGGTCGTCTGTTCTATTGGTTGGTTCGGTTGCCAGTGACGCGACCCAGTCCTTCAGTCTTTTGTTCTGTATTTATAGAAGCGACCCAGTCCTTCGTTCTAAATGTTCCATTGCCATACAGGCTGGCAACGTTCTTATCCCTTACTTTCGAGACAGCCAACTACGCCTAACTTACAGTCACGTCAAACAGTGCAGACAGAATATCAACAGTAGCTGCACTTGTTTAAGCTGTTTTCTAGTGACATTTATTTGGAAACATCCATAACAATGAGCTAAAGAGGCACGATTTCCCCCGGCATGTGCTCTCTCATCAGGACACTGTTGTTCAGGAGATAGCCAACAACACAATATCTTCAAACTGGAAGCTGGAAAGACTGCAAAACTAGCTGCACTTCATTTCCTTTTGACCTTTTTTCAAATGACATTTATTTGTATACATCTATGAAAATCATGACATCTGAATCATGGTTTCGACTGTCTGAGAAACGCTGCCTGCCTCTCTCTCTCTCTCGTCCGGACTCCCGAACCCCGACGCGATCATTACTATGGGACAGCTGGAGGTCAAATTTGAATATTGAAACAACATTGCTAATGTCAGAGAGACAAACATCAAGGTTGATACAAATCTGCGCTGTTGAAAACAAAATGTTAGTCTAAAAGAAGTGTGAGATAACGTCTAGATTATTGTGATTGTGGAGATCAAGTTTAGAACATCCCTGCCTGGGCTGATGAGACAGTGGATTGCCCAGTCAGATGGAACAGAGTAATTAGGAATTTTTACGTCATACGTAGATAGGTGGAATAAACACCGGCTGGAAAACACTTTTAACCAATCAGCATTCAGGATTAGACCCATCCGTTATATAATCGCTGTTAAACTGTCATCGACCTTTAGCAGCACGAGACGTCATCCAGCAATTTTTGAACCGTTACTGTTGAAAAGCGATATCCCAAGTATAAATACAGTGAAGTAAACAACTAAAGGGTAAAAAAAAGAAGCAAAAATAAGCTAAATAGACTTTCAAGGAGTGTGTCTGATGGCCTCCCCTCTTGCTTGAGAAACAATGGAGGAGCAACAGAGAACAAAAGAGTGCTATGTGACTGTGCCATGTCATGGCTTACCTGGACCACCTGTTGAGATGAGCCTCTTGCTAAGCATAACACAATAATGTATGCCATTTAGCAGACATGCTTACCCAAAGCGACTTCCAGCACTCTGTGCATACTGTACATATGGGAACCCATGACCCTGACTGCATTTGACACATTCAACTGTGCCCCCGCTGGACTCTGTGCGTGTGTGTGTGCGTGCGTGTGTGTGCGCGTGTGCGTGTGTGTGCGCGCGCGTGTGTGTGCGCACGCACATGTGTGCGCGTGTGTGTGTGTGTGTGTGTGTGTTTTCAGCAGACTATATCTTTACTGTATTGCTCTTGGACAAAACCAGCTGAGAAGATAGTGGTAGCTCTTTAGCCAAGAGGCAATCCTGAATTGGTACATTTTTTGGACAGGCCTTTTCTTGAATCTATTTGAATCTATTTTCTACATTCAATAGTAATAGCAAAGACATCAAAACTATGAAATAACACAAATGGAATCATGTAGAAACCAAAAAAAGGGTTAAACAAATCAAACTTTATTTGTTTTAACATCTTAATAAGGTTGTGGGTCCACCAGACCCGTGAACATTTGCTGAATAGCAAAAACATAAACACCACCCAAGAGTTTAAACGGAATGGCTATTCTTGTTCCTCAAAGTTTTTTTGGAGTTAAATGAACTTGAAATAGTCTATCCAATTCTCATTCCATCGCTTACGGCCATACCAGCCTGAATAAGCCCAATCTAGTTTGATCTTGGAAGCTAAGCAGGGTCGGGCTTGGTACTATGACCATCCGTCATAGAGTATAGAGCTGTAGTTTGGGATTCAAACCGGGGGGTAGAATCAAACGGGGCATTAAACAGCTCTCAGAGCAGCCCCTGTCCATTTAGTGATTGCTCAGTGATGGAGTAAAGGCTTCAGTGGTTAATGGCCAATTCATTCTGTTCCTGCAGGGCTGAGGGATGAGGCTTTATGGGCAGCTGTGAGGTGGTTCAGTTCAGTTCATTTGGTGTGTGTGTGTGTGTGTGTGTGTGTGTGTGTGTGTGTGTGTTTGTGTATGTCTTTAGTTACTTAGGATCGATGAGGACTGTGAGTGTACTATTTTAGGATTTTGTGTGTGTGTGTGTGTGTGTGTGTGTGTGTGTGTGTGTGTGTGTGTGTGTGTGTGTGTGTGTGTGTGTAAATGAGGTATTGCATTGTTACCATGAAGAACAGTGACGTATAAGTGGTGGGAGAGAGAGAACGTTCCAACCCCAATACACTGCATTCAGTCCAGTTCTTGGAAAGATAAATGCTACCAGCACTTCACTTCAGAATGGGGAGGCCATGAGGCTCTCAGATTAGCTGTCTATTCACGACTCACCACATGTAGCAGGGCAAAAAGTGCTCGCTCTGTGTGTGTGTGTGTGTAACTGAGTGAGTACAAAGTGAGATCAGGAGATGTGGAAAGGGAAAGAAAGCTAGCCGAGCCATCGCGCTTTACCACTGGAGAGCCGTAATTGATTCATACTCGTCACGAGTCGCAGGGGAGACTCGGGATTAAAAAGTATGATCAAAGTTAAGGTCAGGACACACGGGAAATGAAAGAAAGTTAGCCAAGCTATCGAGCTAGCCGAGAAATCATTCATTTACTTTAGCACAGGAGATCATCATCGATTGAAAGAGGTCTAAATATCCTCCCTTACAGTTCAATTCAAAATGTTTATCGCACCGCGAGAGCATCGATTGAGGCGGTGCATTGAGATTGACTAGGTCATCACTGCAAAGACTGTGGCAAAGTCAGACGTCTTCTCTATCAGAACATTCAAAATGACTTAGGATTGCGTCCCAAACGGAACTCTATTACCTATGTTTTGGCCCTGGTCAAAAGTAGTGCAATACATAGGGAAAAGGGTGCCATTTGGAATGAAGCCTATTTGACCTTAGTCACTGTGCCATCTCTCTATTCTTCTATCTCGGCGTGCTCATGATGTAAGATAGCATGAATGTGCTACAGCAGAAGAGCAGTCCTAGTCCACTAAGACCTGTGTGTTCTATTCTCTTCTGTTCTGTCGTACTATAGTACAAAGGAGTTGAGTTACGTAAGTACTCTCTCTCTCTCTCTCTCTCTCTCTCTCTTTTGTACCTACAGTTTATACCTCTCTCTCTCCTACAGCATTTTACAGCCATGTGTAATCAAAAAAATAGACAGATGTTCCAGCAGCGTTCCCGCAATGTTATAATTACGTTGACATTCCCACATGGTGCATTGCGCCTCGTGTTCCTCTCCACCTGCTAGTTACTAAGGAACACGGCGGTGTGCTTGAACGTTTGTTGTTTGCCGCACCCCTTTTTCCTTCTCGCCGGGGTCAAGGGACTCCCAGAGTACACGTATCCCTCATCCTCGTTCCTCTCTTTCTCTCTCTTTCTCTCATCACCACCACCATCCCCTCAATTCACTATTCAAATCTTCATTAGCTTATGAAAGAGATCAACTCCGAAATGTACGCCCCAGAAATCATTGGGGTGGTATCCTGGGAAGAAAAAAAACGATTGGGTGTCAGCACAGCGGTGGGTCATACAGTATCAGGCGTATCATGCCAATTAAGCCTGTGTTCTCTTTAAGGTGTGGATAATAGTGTTCACAGTGGTAATGGTGGTAATGGTGGTAATGGTGGTAATGGTGGTAATGGTGTGCTGCAGACTCCTCGCCACGCCGCTCTGATGGCGTCTGCACAGGAAGGTGATTTAGAGGGTCTTTACACGGGTCAGGTACCATCTAAAATACATTACAGTTGGGGTAAGGAAATGTACATAGTCCACTGTTCATGGTCATTAACACAACTCTACTGCTGTAATTTATTTCAAACCATTAATAAAATGGTTTCTCAAACCAATGTATAAATGATAATAAAACAGACCCGTATAAACGAGCCCCAATGAAAAACAAACCTTTTATATTATATCACAGCTGAGAATCATTTAGAATAAGATTCTACTAAGGTTGCACAACTCTTAGGGCAACAAATAGTGTTTGACCAAATACAATGCTGTAAACAAATGAACAACAGACTTTCAGCATGCTTATAGAGAAGGGCACTCAACATGTTTCGCACTAACAAAAATGACTGATGATTGGTTGAAAGACATTGATAATAAGAAGATTGTGGGAGCTGTACTGTTAGATTTCAGTGTATCATTTGTTATTATTGACCATAATAACAAAATGTATGTATAATGGCTTTTCAACTTATGCCATATTGTGGACTCAGATCTGTCTATCTAATAGAACTCAGGGGGTTTTCTTTAATGGAAGCTTCTCTAATGTCAAACATGTAAAGTGTGGTGTACCGCAGGGCAGCTCTCTAGTTCCTCTACCCTTTTCCATTTTTACCAATGACCTGCCACTGGCATTAAACAAAGCCTGTGTGTCCATGTATGCTGATGATTAAACCATATAAGCATCAACAAACACAGCTAATGAAGTCACTGAAACCCTAAACAAAGAGTTGCAGTCTGTTTTGGTATGGGTGGCCAGTAATAAACTGGAACTGAACATCTCTAAAAGTAAAACAGAGCATTGCATTTGATACAAATGATTCTCTAAGTTCTAGACCTCAGCTGAATCTGGTAATGAATGGTGAGGCTGTTGAACAAGTTGAGGAGACTAAATGACTTGGTGTTACCTTAGATTGCAAACTGTCATGGCCAAATCATATACAGTGCCTTGCGAAAGTATTCGGCCCCCTTGAACTTTGCAACCTTTTGCCACATTTTAGGCTTCAAACATAAAGATATAAAACTGTATTTTTTTGTGAAGAATCAACAACAAGTGGGACACAATCATGAAGTGGAACGACATTTATTGGATATTTCAAACTTTTTTAACAAAACAAAAACTGAAAAATTGGGCGTGCAAAATTATTCAGCCCCTTTACTTTCAGTGCAGCAAACTCTCTCCAGAAGTTCAGTGAGGATCTCTGAATGATCCAATGTTGACCTAAATGACTAATGATGATAAATACAATCCACCTGTGTGTAATCAAGTCTCAGTATAAATGCACCTGCACTGTGATAGTCTCAGAGGTCCGTTAAAAGCGCAGAGAGCATCATGAAGAACAAGGAACACACCAGGCAGGTCCGAGATACTGTTGTGAAGAAGTTTAAAGCTGGATTTGGATACAAAAAGATTTCCCAAGCATTAAACATCCCAAGGAGCACTGTGCAAGCGATAATATTGAACTGGAAGGAGTATCAGACCACTGCAAATCTACCAAGACCTGGCCGTCCCTCTAAACTTTCAGCTCATACAAGGAGAAGACTGATCAGAGATGCAGCCAAGAGGCCCATGGTCACTCTGGATGAACTGCAGATATCTACAGCTGAGGTGGGAGACTCTGTCCATAGGACAACAATCAGTCGTATATTTCACAAATCTGGCCTTTATGGAAGAGTGGCAAGAAGAAAGCCATTTCTTAAAGATATCCATAAAAAGTGTTGTTTAAAGTTTGCCACAAGCCACCTGGGAGACACACCAAACATGTGGAAGAAGGTGCTCTGGTCAGATGAAACCAAAATTGAACTTTTTGGCAACAATGCAAAACGTTATGTTTGGCGTAAAAGCAACACAGCTGAACACACCATCCCCACTGTCAAACATGGTGGTGGCAGCATCATGGTCGGGCCTGCTTTTCTTCAGCAGGGACAGGGAAGATGGTTAAAATTGATGGGAAGATGGATGGAGCCAAATACAGGACCATTCTGGAAGAAAACCTGATGGAGTCTGCAAAAGACCTGAGACTGGGACAGAGATTTGTCTTCCAACAAGACAATGATCCAAAACATAAAGCAAAATCTACAATGGAATGGTTAAAAAATAAACATATCCAGGTGTTAGAATGGCCAAGTCAAAGTCCAGACCTGAATCCAATCGAGAATCTGTGGAAAGAACTGAAAACTGCTGTTCACAAATGCTCTCCATCCAACCTCACTGAGCTCGAGCTGTTTTGCAAGGAGGAATGGGAAAAAAATTCAGTCTCTCGATGTGCAAAACTGATAGAGACATACCCCAAGTGACTTACAGCTGTAATCGCAGCAAAAGGTGGCGCCACAAAGTATTAACTTAAGGGGGCTGAATAATTTTGCACGCCCAATTTTTCAGTTTTTGATTTGTTAAAAAAGTTTGAAATATCCAATAAATGTCGTTCCACTTCATGATTGTGTCCCACTTGTTGTTGATTCTTCACAAAAAAAATTAAGTTTTATATCTTTATGTTTGAAGCCTGAAAAAGGTCGCAAAGTTCAAGGGGGTCGAATACTTTCGCAAGGCACTGTAGATTCAATGGTTGTAAAGACGGGGAGAGGTCTGTTCGTAATAAAGAGATCATCTAGATCATTTTTACACCAAGTTCTGCAGGCTCTAGTTTTATATTATCTTGTATTGTCCAGAAGAAATTCAAAAGTGTTTACATAGTCAATTTACACACATCACTGACACACACACATACCCCACCAGACATGCCACCAGGGGTCTTTTCACAGTCCTCAGGTCCAGAACAAATTCAAGGAAACGTACAGTATTATACAGAGCCATGAGTGCATGGAACTCTCACCTTATTTATTTTACATTTATTTAAAACAAATAAAGCAACACCTCAATTGCTAAGTATTGTGTCTGTAATGTCTTTTTTTATATGTGTCAGACCCCAGCAAGACTAGCTGTCCCCGTTGACGTCGGCTAATGAGGATCCTAATAAAATAAATGAAACGTCTATTGTTTCGACAATTTTTGCACAAGCTCAGTAAATTTGGTTGGTAATCATTGATGAACAACAGTATTCAAACGTTGTCTTTGATTTTAAAGGAAATTTAAGTCAGGACTGAGACTAGGCCACTCAGGAACAATCAACATATCTTGAAAAGCCATTCTGTTGTTTCTTTAGCATAAATGTTTGTGTAATTGTCTCGCTGAAAAATAAAACTCTATCCCAGCGTTAGGTTTTCAAAAGACTGAACTTTTTACCTGGGCTTTGATCCTTTCATATTTATTTTGATACTGACATACTCCCCAGCCTCTCCGGATGTCAAGCATACCCATAACATGACGCAGCCACCACAATAATTGAAAATACAGAGGGTTTTTCACTGTGTTGAATTGTATTGGATTTGACCCAAACCTGTAGTTTTTTATTAATTTATGTCTTTGCCGTGTTGTCTTGCAGTATTACTTAACGGCCTTGTTGCAAACAGAATGGATGATTTGGAGTGACTTTTTTAAACACAGGCTTCCTTCTTTTTACTTTGTCATACAGGCCAGTAATGTGGAGTGAATGCAATTTTGTTGAACCCTTTGTATTTTCACGTATTGTGGTGGCAGCATCATGTCATGGGTATGCTTGTCACCGATAGGGACTGGAGAGTTTGTTAAGACATATGAAAGAAACAAAGCCCAGGCAAAAATTGAGAGGAAAACATTCCTCAGTTTTATGAAAACTTAACCCTGGGATATAGTTTTTTAATGCCACATGACAATTACATGTCCACATTTTAGACATTTAGCAGCTGCTCTTATCCAGAGCAATTAGGGTTAAGTCCCTTGCTCAAGGGCACGTCTACAGATTTTTCACGTAGACAGCTCGAGGACTCGAACCAGCTACATTTCGGTTACTGGCTCAACCTCTTAACCTGTTTGGGCTAGGGGGCAGCATTTTCACGTTTGGATGAAAAGTGTGCCCAGAGTAAACTGCCTCTACTCAGTCCCAGTTGCTAATATATGCATATTATTAGTAGAGTTGGATAGAAAACACTCTGAAGTTTCTAAAACTGTTTGAATGATGTCTGTGAGTATAACAGAGCAAGTATGGCAGGCAAAAACCTGAGAAAAAATCCAACCAGGAAGTGAGACATTTTTTCAACTCATTCCCTATTGAAGATACAGTGGGATATTGGTCATGTTGCACTTCCTAAGGCTTCCACTAGATGTCAACAGTCTTTAGAACCTTGTGTGATGCTTCTACTGTAAAGGAGGGGGTATGATAGGGGAATGAGTCAGAGTTCTGGCAGAGAGCCATGAGCTCGTGACGCACATTCATGTGAAAGTTACCTCGCGTTCCATTGCTTTTCTAAAGACAAAGGAATTCTCCGGTTGGAACATTATTGAAGATTTATGATAAAAACATCCTAAAGATTGATTCTATACACCGTTTGACATGTTTCTACGAACTGTAATATGATTTTTTGTCAGAGCTTTTGCCTGGAACTGCCCGCGCGTCGTGAGTTTAGATTGTGTACTGAACGCGTGAACCAAAAGGAGTTATTTGGACATAAATGATGGACTGTATGGAACAAATCAAACATTTATTGTGGAACTGGGATTCGTGGGAGTGCATTCTGATGAAGATCATCAAAGGTAAGTGAATATTTATAATGCTATTTCTGACTTCTGTTGACTCCAACATAGCGGATATCTGTTTGGGTTGTGTTGTCCTCTGAGTGCCGTACTCAGATTATTGCATGGTTTGCTTTTTCCATAAAGTTTTTTAAAAATCTGACACAGCGGTTGCATTAAGGAGAAGTATATCTTTAATTCCGCTAGCGGAACCCCGTTCCTAGACAGGTTAAACGCTAGTCTACCTGCCGCCCACTGTATGGCCAAAGTTACACCAGATAGCTTTTCATGAGGTGGAGTGTTCATGATTGGTCCAGTCTCTGTCCTGATTTAAATCTGCTTAAAAAATCTGAGACAAGGTTAGTGTTGTCCATCAATGATTCTCAATCAGAATTACTGAGCTTGAGACATTTTGGCACAAATCAATGGATATACTGTGGTAGGCCTGATCACCAATGACAATGACACAGGGAGAAGGTCAGAGACCTGGCAGTGTGATGCCAGGACAACAACCTCTCCCTCAATGTCAGCAAGACAAAGGAGTTGATCGTGGACTACAGAAAATGGAGGCCCATGCATCCCCCCAATAACATTGGCGGGGCTGTATTAGAGAGGGTGGAAAGCTTCCACTTCCTCAGTGTCCACATCACTAAGGACCTACAAACACACCAACACAGTTGTGAAGAGGGCACGCCAATGCCTCATCCCCCTCAGGAGGCTGAAAAGATTTGGCATGGGCCCTCAGATCCTTAAAAAGTTATATAGCCGAGTTATATAGCTGTACCATTGAGAGCATATTGACTGGCTGCATCACCACTTGGTATTGCAACTGCTTCGCATCTGACTGCAAAGTGCTACAGAGGGTAGCGCATATGGCCCAGTGCATCACTGGTGCCAAGCTCCCTGCCATCCAGGACATCTATACCAGGCGGTGTCAGAGGAAGGCCCTAAAAATTGTCAAAGACCCCAGCCACCGAAGTCATAGAGTGTTCTCCCTGCTACAGCATGGAAAGTGGGTAGTACCGGAGTGCCAAGTTTAGGACCAAAAGGCTCCTGAACAGCTTCTACCCACAAGCCATAAGACTGTTGAACAGTTCATCAAATGGCTACCCGGACTATTTGCACTGACACCCTTTTTTTGTACTGACTCTCTTGCACTGGCGCTATGCACCCTCACCGGACTCTACCCACATACGACACTGACATTCCGACACACACGCACACGCACACACACACACACACACACACACACACACACACACACACACACACACACACACCTCACTACATGCGCTCACACACTCAAAACACACACACACACACACACACACACACACACACACACACACACACACACACACACACACACACACATGCACACACATGCATATTAATGCAACACACAAACACATTCAGTGCCATCTGAAAGTATTCACACCCCTCAACTTTTTCCACATTGTGTTACAGAATGGAGATGAGTGAAACGTACTCCTCAGCCTTAAGTGTCCCGCATGCGTCGCCTCATTAGCTAGCTTTTGAGGTAGCGCGAATAGCTAAGACACTTGAGGGAGGACAGTGAGTATATGCTGAATCCGGAGGCAGTGGTACTCGGTAAGCAAGCAGTGTGACGTCCTTTACACCTACACACAATACCCCATAATGCCAAGTGGAATTACATTTTTTTTTTAATATTTACAAATGAATCGAAATGAAAACCTGAAATGTATTCAACCCCTTTGTGTATGGCAAGCATAAATAAGTTCAGGAGTAAAAATGTGTTTACAAGTCACATAATAAGTTGTATGGACTCACTCTGTGTGCAATAATACTGTTTAACAGGGTTTCTCAATGACTACCTCATCTCTGTAGCCCACACATACAATTATCTGTAAGGTCCCTAAGTAAAGCACTGAAAAACAGATTCAACCACAATGTACAGTTCCAGGGAAGTTTTACAATGCCTCACAAAGAAGGGCACCTATTGCTGGATAAAAAACATAATACAAAAAAGCTGACATTGAATATCCCTTTCAGCATGGTGAAGTTATTAATTACACCTTGGATTGTGTATAAATAAACCCAGTCACTACAAAGGGGGCGGCAGGGTAGCCTAGTGGTTAGAGTGTTGGACTAGTAACCGGAACGTTGCAAGTTCAAACCCCCAAGCTGACAAGGTACAAATCTGTCGTTCTGCCCCTGAACAGGCAGATAACCCACTGTTCCTAGGCCGTCATTGAAAATAAGAATTTGTTCATAACTGACTTGCCTAGTTAAATAAATAAATAAAGACACAGGCGTCCTTCCTAACTCAGTTGACAGAGAGGAAGGAAACTGCTCAGGAATATCACCATGAGGCCAAACAGTTTAATGGCTGTGTTAGGAGAAGACTGACAATTGATCAACAACATTGTAGTTACTCCACAATACTAACCTAATTGACTGAGAGAAAAGAAGGAAGCCTGTACATAATAAAAACTTTAAAAACATGCAACCTGTTTGCAAAAAGGCACTAAAGTAAAACTGCAAAGAAATGTACTTCATGTCCCAAATACAAAGCCTTATGTTTGAGAACCACTGTTTATATTTTGAAGCATTGTGGTGGCTAATAATGTGCAAATATTGTACAATACAGGCATGCAAAGCACTTAGAGGTTCATCTAGAAAAACTGTAATCACTGGCAAATTTATTTCTAACATGTATTGACTCAGGAGGTTGAATACTTATCAGGATGTATTCGTATTTATATATATATATATATATATATAAAAACCGTAGTAAACCTCCTGAGTCAACACATGATATATATGGCTGAGTGAAAAGAAGGAAGCCTGGACAGAATAAAAAATATTACAAAACAAGAAAAAAATATCTTACAAAAAATGACAATTAAATAAGTTTTAACCCCACTTTTTAACACAGCAAAATACTTTCTGAAGGCACCGTACATGTACATATAACCTCAACTACCTCACTCCATTACTCAATGTATATATAGTTGAAGTTGGAAGTTTACATACACCTTAGCCAAATACATACACCATAGCCAAATAATTCAATTACTGACATTTAATCCAAGTAAAACCGAGTCAGGTTTGTAGGCCTCCTTGCTCGCACACGCTTTTTCCGTTCTGCCCACAAATGTTCTATAGGACTGAGGTCAGGACTTTATGATGGCCACTCCAATACCTTCACTTTGTTGTCCTTAAGCCATTTTGGAAGTATGCTTGGGATCATTGTCCATTTGGAAGACCTATTTGCGACCAAGCACCAGTCTCTCCTGCAGCAAAGCACCCCCACAACATGATACTGCCACCCCCGTGCTTCACGGTTGGGATGGTGTTAAGCCTCCCCCTTTTTCCTTCAAACATGGTTATTATGGCCAAGCAGTTCTATTTTTGTTTCATCAGACCAGAGGACATTTCTACAAAAAGTATGATATTTGTCCCCATGTGGATGTTTTATGGAGGTTTTGGAGCTGTGGCTTCTTCCTTGCTGAGCGGCCTTTCAGGTTATGTAGATATAGGACTCGTTTTACTGTGGATATAGATACGTTTGTACCTGTTTCCTCCAGCATCTTCACAAGGTAATTTGCTGTTGTTCTGGGATTGATTTGCACTTTTAACACCAAAGTATGTTAATCTCTAGGAGACAGAACACATCTCCTTCCTGAGCGGTATGACAGTTGCGTGGTCCCATGGTGTTTGCGTACTATTGTTTATACAGATTAACGTGGTACTTTCAGGCATTTGGAAATTGCTCCCAAGGATGAACCAGACTCGTGGAGGTATTTCCTGAGGCCCTGGCAAATTTCTTTTGATTTTCCCATGATGTCAAGCAAAGAGGCAATGAGTTTGAAGGTAGGCCTTGAATACATCCACAGGTACACCTTCAATAGTCTCAAATTATTTCAATTAGCCTATCAGAAGCTTCTAAAGCCATGACATTTTCTGGACTTTTCAAAGCTGTTTAAAGACACAGTCAGTGTATGTAAACTTCTGACCCACTGGAAGTGAAATAGTGAAATAATCTGTCTGTAAACAATTGTTGGAAAAATGACTTGCGTCATGCACAAAGTAGATGTCCTAACCAACTTGCCAAAACTATAGTTTGTTAACAAGAAATGTGTGGAGTGGTTGAAAAACGAGGTTTAATGACTCCAACCTGAGTGTATGTAAACTTCCGACTTCAACTGTAGCCTTGTTATTGTCCTTTTATTGTTTCACTATTTCCTTTTTTCATTTTGCAAATCTTTCTTAATTTGTAACTTCTGCATTGTTGGGAAAGGGCTCGTAAAGTAAGCATTTCATGGTAAAGTCTACACCTGTTGTACTCAGTGCATGTGAACATTTCTGTTGTTGTTTTGATTTGACTTGTGCAAGGTCGGTAGAATCTTATTCAAAATCATTCTCAAGTGTACTGGCTGCCAAAGGTGCTTCCACCAAGTATTACCTCTAGGGTGTGAAGACATACTCAATCAATACATCCTCATTTTGTATTTCTTACCGTCAATGTTCAACTTTCTTTCTTCCACTTTGAACATGTGCAGTAGGTTGTGTAGATCAATAGAAAAACAATCTAATTTAATCCCTTTTTAGATGACATTTTAACGCAGCAAAATGTCAAGACTGTGCAAGGGGTTGTAGACTTTGACTTGCGACCGATAGCCTATATCTGCTGGTGAACAATATTGACTCCAAAACCACGCCATCTTCCACTGCAACAAGTCACCTGTTTGCATCTCTGTGCTGTTTGTGACTCCCTGACTCAGTCCCCATTGTCCCCATCTGCCTCACACCAACTTGGAACAAGCTAACAAGCATCACTTTCCAAAAGAGCAAACGCTTGACTTGACCTCCAGTTACTCACCGGCCTAACGGCCCTTTTTAGAGCATTGGCTGCTGCTGCCATGTTGAGAGTGGGGTCAGAGGTCGAGAACAGTCCATGCTTTATTTGTCAGTATGATTGTCAGTGTGTGTGTGTGTGTCTGTGCTTGCCTGTGTGTGTGTGTGTATGTCTGGTGGCAGTCTGGTTTCAGTGAGGAAACACTGACCTCGGGTCAGTGCAGTGAGGAAACGCTGACCTCGGGTCAGTGCAGTGAGAGCAGGTGGAGTGAGGACAGGACAGACAAAGGGAATGGCCAATCAACAATGAGGTCATTCATGTCAGAAAACCTACTCAAACAAGAAAGTGGATGACATCACAGAACTGCATTAGGAAAATATGAAATTGAACATATATTCGCTAATTGCCAACATTTCAAAGGCGTTGGTGAACCCCGGACTGTACATCTACGTTTGGGACAGCGCCATTGTGCGGTGTGCAAACTTTAAACAAAGTAAGCTACAAATCACATCAGTGATTTGTCACTTGAGAGCAGAGCTTTGTGGCTCTATACAGTACTACACAACAGATGGGCCTACTGTACTGTATACTGTAACAACCTCATAACAGCTAAAAGATGAGCCAGCAATACTGATGAAAACAGTGGGGCTCGCGATCATCACGCAAGCAGGGAGCTTCCTTACAGACGACAGACAAGCGGAGCGGTGACATTTGGCTGCGATACGACTCGCACAACGGGACGACAGACGTCAAAACCCGAACAGCTGGAGTCTGGCGCGGCAGCCAAAACAGAAGAAAACTAAAAGAGTTCTATATATACTATTCTCTCTGTTCTCTCTATTCACCCCCCTGTGTTTTGAAAGGAAGAGGGGAAAATGAATGGTTTGACTGTTTCTTGTTCCTTTACACCCTTTTTAAAAATTTTTTTTTGATGAACCATAACTTCCGACAGGTATTCTGCATATCTTAAGGGGATCGACAAGGTGGATGGAAGGATGGAAGAAAGGAGGGTAAAAAGAGAAGGATAACTTCACTTCCTTTGTGTTCTCTCCCGTCACAACAAAGGAGGGTACCGCAGAGAGAAAGAGGCAGAGAGAGAGGAAGACAGAGAGAGGGACAGACCAGGAGAAAAAAAGACAGACCATGCAAGACGGACAGAAAAAGAGAAAGAGAGAGCGTGACGGAGGGGGGGGACAGAGATTCAGATGTAGAGAGAAAGTCAAAGAAAAAGAAAGACGGAGAGAAAGAACATTAGCCGTGTGCTTGTTGCGGATGGCTTCCTCCTCTGTCTCAGTCGTGTACCCTTTTATTCAATGTTCGCCTAACATGACATACCCAAATCTAACTGCCTGTAGCTCAGGGACAAATCAAGTTGTATTTGTCACATGTGCCACATACAACAGACCTTACAGTGAAATGCTTACTTACAAGAACTTAACCAACAACGCAGATTTCAGAAAAATAAATAAAAGAGACAGTAAGGGTTCAAACCGTAGAACCCAGTTCCTACATTTCATTATAAACATTTATTTTATCAAACAACTATGCTACTTTTTATTTCTGTGACAAATCAGAGCATGATCATTATTTACCTTCAGAGGTGAATGTATCAAACCAGTTGCAGTGATAAAAGTGTTTTGTTGTTGTGCTCTCTCCTCAGACAATAGCATGGTATTATTTTTTTTACTGTAATATTTACTGTAAATTGGACAGTGCAGTTACATTAACAAGAATTTAAGCTCACATGGCAGACACTACTCAGGTGCACCTACACTTTCCTGAAGAAACGTAGAATGAAAAAATACCCGCCCAAGTCTGAGGGAGAAAACATGAGGATGAGGAAAGTTAGTGAGAAATGCATAGTTTGCTGTAATTACTGCCAGATGTCATGGGATCGTTGAAAGACATGAACAGGTAGGAGAAAGAGTGACCGAGTGAGTGAATGACTGACTGGCTGGCTGGCTGACTGGCTAAACTCTTCGAATGACTTCGAATGAGTGAGCGAGTGAGAGAAAATTAATGACCACACGATGACCAATATTTACTTTTATTTTACCAGGTAGGATGACTGAGAACATACTGTCTTTTCTGGCAATGACGTGAGGAAGAGGTACAGAGGGGATGATTAGGTGGCCATGATGGTATGGTAAATATACTGAACAAAAACATAAATGCAGCATATAAAGTGCTGGTCCTATGTTTCATGAGCTGAAATAAAAGATTGCAGACATTTGTCATACATACAAAAAGCGAATTTCTCTCAAATTGTGTGCAGAAATGTGTTTACATCCCTGTTACTGAGCATTTCTCCTTTGCCAAGATAATCCATCCAACTGACAGGTGAGGCACATCAAGAAGCTGATTAAACAGCATTATCATCGCACAATTAAAGGCCATTCTAAAATGTCACACGACACAATGCCACAGATGTCTCAAGTTTTTGAGGGAGCATGCAAATGGCATGCCGACTGCAGGGATGTCCACAAGAGCTGTTGTCGGAGCATTGAATTCATTTCTTCACCACTTCCAATGTCGTTTTAGTGAATTTGGCAGTTTGACCAACCTGCCTCACAACCGCAGACCACGTGTAACCATGCCAACCCTGGGCCTCCACCACACCTCCTTCTTCACCTGTGGGATCGTCTGAGACTAGACACCCGGAAGGCTGATGAAACTGAGGAGTATATATGTCGGGTAAAAAAAAGCTATTTTTTGAGGTGAAAAACCCCTTCTGATTGGCTGGACCTGGCTCCCAAGTGGGTGGGCTTATGCCCTCCCAGGCCGACCCATGGCTTTGCCCCTGCCCAGTCATGTGAAATCCATAGATTAGGTCCTAATGAATTTATTTCAATTGACTGATTTCCTTATATGAACTGTAACTCAGTAAAATCCTTGTTGCATGTTGCTTTGATACATTTTTGTTCAGTATTGTTGCACTACTACAGTAGGACCCCTCCGAGCAGCTATAAGCCAGCATCATTATCATAGCTCTTCAGCAGGTGGTTGCAGACACAAACAGGCTATACTCTCACTCCCTTCTGTAAACTACTGCATGTGCACGCGGATTCCTTCTGATCTGACAAGCATGTTGACCAGAGTAGGCACCCGTGCACACTCTGTGTGTATCTGTCTCTGTTGTCCCTAACGCGGCTGCCAACCTCCTAGCCCTCCTAACGCATCACTGACAAGCAGTCGGTCCTAAAAACAAACAAAACAGGCTTTGTAATTAGAAAAAGTAATTAGTGGAATGAACATTAGACAACCGTTAGACAAGCATTATAATATGTGCTTCTGATCTCCTCGCGTCGGAAACTCCAGGGGTGCGTCCCAAATGGCACCCAATTCTCTACATAGTGCACTACTTTTGAAAAGAGTCCTATGAGCCCTGGTTAAAAGTAGTGCACTATTTATGAAATAGGGTGCCATTTGGAATGAAACACCAGCCAGCGTCAGACGGCGGCAGTTTGAACCGAGTTGACAGCGGACACATGGGTCATTCTGTTAATTGGCAGGGACGTGTGCTCCGTCTCATTCTCCCTGCGCAGCCAGGCGTGCTATTTACATCAACAAAAACTATCTTCCTCTGAACTGTGCAACCAATAATAACGTGTTCGTAATTAAATCACAGTTCAGAAATCCTGAATTCATTCTGGAAAGAGATTGAGAGAGTGCTGATAATATTTTAAATGAAATAACCAAATATACAGACCACAAATTCAAATTGGCTATCCTCACTGCAGGTATTTTCCCCGATATTTGGAACAAAGTATTGATCACACCAATCTATAAAAATGTAGAAAAACCCAAATAATTAAAGAGGAATTTGTGTTAGCAGCAACTTGGGGAAGATTCTCTGCAGTATCATAAATAGCAGACTATGTAATTTCCTTGATGAACACAATGTCCTGAGCAGAAGCCAGATTGGATTTTTTACAAATTACCACATTTTACAAACCACATTTATACTCTCCACACTCTAATTGACAATCAAGTAAGCCAAAACAAAGGCATTCTATGCCATTAAAAAACATACAAATTCCAATTAGAATCTGGCTTAAATGATTCCAATCAGTTATAGAACCAATTGCTCTATATGGCAGCAAAGTATGGGGTTCACTCTTCAATAATGAATTTACCAAATGGGACAAATATCCAATCAAAATACTGCAGTTTTGAAAGACTGTATTGAAAGAAAACCTCCAAATAACGCATGTAGAGCAGAATTTGGCCAATAGTCCCTCCTTCTTCAAATAGAAAAAAGACCAATCACATTTAACAACCATCTAAAAACAAGTGACTCCAAAAATCACACAACCCTACAATGTCTGGAGAAGAAACAAGAGAACAAGAGAGTCCCCTCAGCCAGCTAGTTCTGAGGCTCAGTTCACTAACGCAAACCAACCCCATTGAGCCTCAGGACAGTACTCAGAAAAAATGGCCCAACCAAATCATCACAAAGCAAAAATAAACATATATCACCTATTGGAAAGACACTACAAAAAAATATAAGTACACTTCAATGCTATTTGGCTCTAAACAGACAGTGCATGGTGGAACACTGTCTGAACACTGTGACTGAGAGAAAACTGAGGAAAACACTGACTAGGTACAGACTGGCTAGAGATTGTGCTCACTCTGCTCCAGGGGAGAGGTAGAGACAGAGCTGCATTTCTTATTACACTGTGACAAACACTCAGGCCTAAGATAATATTTCTTATCAAAAATTATCATTCAGTACTAAGACTTTGAAACAACAAAATATGAAGGAAAAAAAGAAATAATATTTACTGGGTGAAAAGCCAAAATGTGTCCTCCTGCCACAACATGAGGGACAGCCAGTGAAAAGTGCTATGTAATGTCAATAATATTTCCCATTTTGGTTTTGTTTTGGCTTTCATACCATGTCATGTGGCTGCCCATGTTGAGACTGGCCTACAACTATGCTTTAATGTTGTTGTAGTTGCTGTTAATGGTAATCCGATTGTCACTACTACTATTAACAGAGGCCTTATTGCTATTGGTCCCATCATTTTTTGTTATTTGAATACTTTGACAATGTAAGTAATTGAGAGAGAGAGAGAGAGAGAGAGAGAGAGAGAGAGAGAGAGAGAGAGAGAGAGAGAGAGAGAGAGAGAGAGAGAGAGAGAGAGAGAGAGAGAGAGAGAGAGAGAGAGAGAGAGACCCGTTTCTACGGACTCAAACTGAAAACAGGGTGTAGGTTCAGGATTTTCCTGAGCGAAAGGTCCCGTTTTTTATAAGACCCAGACGTTGTGAGAGAGACAGGCCCCAGATTTGACCTTTTCTGCCTCCAACTGAAGTTTGTAGCTATGCTCTCTGCTGCTCGGCCCTGCTGGTGGCTGTTCAATAGCCTCCCTCCCTCCCTCCCTCCCTCCCTCCCTCCCTCCCTCCCATGGAAAACTTACTTGAGGAAGACACGGATATGGCAAGAGAAACTCTATGATAAATCATTTAACACACCCACCTTACTCCCGCCACCCTCTGCATTTTGCCACTTTTTCTCCTCTACACGTGCGGGCAAATGAGCACTTGTGAAAAATGGGCGTCTCATCGGAGAGATGTCCTCACCTCTTTGAGAAACTGTTACCGAAGGACTCTGGATATTGTGTTGGCACACATGTATTACTGATCTGTCGGACGCTGGTCAGAAAACTTTGTGTTATTATTTGTCCTTTCCTTTTTTCGCATCTCATCATTTCAGGAGTGGCCGCTTGTACCGCGAGTTACTTACCTTTCCACAGATCCGATTTGAACTACACTGACATACAACGCTGTCACTGGAGTGGCACGCCGGCCGATATGGAAGCACGTTATGCCTCCGTCCTCAAGGCTGATATACTGGTAAAACAGCAACATAACACATGGTGGGTCCAGAACATCAAAACCATCCTTTACACTGAGGGGATGAAGTAGAACAACAACATAACACATGGTGGGTCCAGAACATCAAAACCATCCCTTACACTGAGGGGATGAAGTAGAACAACAACATAACACATGGTGGGTCCAGAACATCAAAACCATCCCTTACACTGAGGGGATGAAGTAGAACAACAACATAACACATGGTGGGTCCAGAACATCAAAACCATCCCTTACACTGAGGGGATGAAGTAGAACAACAACATAACACATGGTGGGTCCAGAACATCAAAACCATCCCTTACACTGAGGGGATGAAGTAGAACAACATCTAACATGGACCCAACACAAAACTGTCCCAAGGCGGATGGATACATCTACGTCTCTACATTTCATGATGGCGTAAAGACACTCCACAGCTCATCGAGCATTGTGTTGTGCCTAAGAACAGCCCTTAGCTGTGGTATATTCCATAGTTAAGCACGATTATATAATTAAGCAATAAGGCACGAGGGGGTGTGGTATATTGGCCATATTGCTTAAGTATAGAATCCTGTATGTAGGGAATAGGGTGTTATTTGGGATGCATCCCATGAGTGGCCCATCAGTGCTCTAGCATGTTAATGTCATCTTGTTTCCTTGGGGAAGGTTATCCAGAGGGCACGTCACGAGAGAGAAATCTCAGCATGAAAAACGTTGTGGCCCCTCACATGTCATTGAGCCAAACATCTGTCCTGGGCCGTTACTGATGGAAATAAGCATTCATGGGCCTACTTTTGAGGATTTGCGCTTGATAATACATGGAATTAGGCAAATTATTAATCTCTCTACGCTCGGCCGCAGAAGGGACAAGACACCTTTAATCTTTTCATAAACATTTCCATGTCTGCGTCCCAAATGCTCCCTATTCATTTTATAGGGTCCTCATTTTGACCAGAACCTCGGTCAAAAGAAGTGCATTATATAAGAAATGGGGCACTATTTGGGATGCAGACCACGTGAGGACGAGGCGGATTAATGAGGAGGGCGAGTAGAAAGTGAGAGCACAACAATTTAACAGAATGAGTAAAATAATAATCACATTTTAGTGTGTAGCATTGCCGAAAACATATTTCATCTCAGATTATAATTAATACTACTTATAGACAGTTGTCTATGTTTTTATGTTGTCCCTGTGAATGGCTTGTACTATGTATAAGTAGTACTGACTACTAGGCATTAAAACGGGTAACTGGGATTCCGGGACTGTCCAGGAAACACTCTTCACATTTCTCCCGAATTTTTTTTTGAATGACCAGACACAGGAAATTGCAGCATATTCTCCCAATGTTGGTACTAATGCAATTCCACACAACACGCACAACCTCAAATTAGCAACAAATAATATTCAAACGGGTTGTCGCATGGAAGCCTTTAGCCTAGCATATTTGCTTCACGAAAAGTCAACATAAATTCAAAGTACAGGCATAATTGACATTGCCCGGACTGCACAGCAACCCAAATGCAGGTCAAAAAAGCTACAGGGAACCCCTACAGAGTAGCCTACAAACAAATGTGTCTCTTTGAGCTGCCATTGTGACTTTTCAGAGAGTCACAAATTTGATAGGCTTATGCACATTTCACTACATAAGCATCTCTGTCACAGACATGAAATCTGTTAACAATTTGGAGAAGCATGAGGGAAAATGTTTCTACTGTCCTAGAGCCCAGGCTATTTCCATATCCAGTCCCAATCCCACTATTCTGTAATGATCAAAACATGTCTCTCCCCTAATGCATGTCAAAATACCACTATAGCTTTTCCCCGCTTCTCTGTGCTGTCTCGTACTTGCTGCCCATATGAGAACTTTGGTAGAGAATGTGAGATCAGCAAACAGTATGAGAGTAGTTATCGATATTTTTAAAAACGAAGTTGGTCCCCGTTAAATTAAGATGCCTTGATATAGAAACTACTTCTCCCCCGTTATCCATGAGCTGATCTGCTATCTGTATAATCATCAACTCGATTTTGTCATATGAGACATTATGTCATTCGTTGAAGGAGGTTATCCAGCAAGCTTAGCAACTTTTGGTCATTTGACTTTTGTTTGACTGCCGTTACAAGTTTGGAACAAAAGGTTGCATGATTCTACAACGCTGTACTTGGGGTGTGCTATTTGTGTCCTGAGCGCGCACATGTATCGAGATAGCCTACTGCTGAAATACGATGACTTAATTGAGGAACATGATAACGCTCTGAATTTATGTACGGCCTTCGCAATTCACAACAATGTCATTGTCGATTATTACCAAATATCAGTTTAATTTGCTCTGAAATCTTTAAATAGTGGCGCAGACAAGGTGATGCAGCGCCACTCTTATTTGGAAAGAACCCTAGCATAGTGACCATATCTTGGGTTTAAATGTTTTAAATGGGCACTTGCGAATTTTGCAGTTTTTCTCGGGACTCTCTGGATAAATATGAATTATTCCCGATTTTGAAACTTGGTAGGTTTTCAGTAAAATATGAATCACTACTGACTACTATGTATAAACAGTATAAATAATAATTGGATCGAATGTGTTTTCCAGCGATGGCTAGACACACAAACACCTAAAGAACTCAAGAACATGTTTAGCTTTAAATCAAGGGTTTGGAACCGGTTCAGGGAACAGAACCAAAAACAGGAAAATCCCAAAAATGATTTAATGAACAGAACACGAACCTGAAATGAAAGAGATCTATATTGTTCCGGAACAGAACCATTATTTTAAAAGCATGGGAACTGGTTAATAACCTTATTTTACATTCTGGGCATTTTTTTTTCTAGTCCCTCAGAAATCACAACAAATGCATGTCCTCATTGTCACTCAAACTTATTCCAGCGTCTGCCTGCCAGCTGGAAATCGTTGCCAGTGGGTGTGTGTATGTAGGCAACCTGCCCCTCCCCTCTGAAGCATAGGTTACTGTAGCCTACTGACGACATTACAAGCATGGTTATTAAAGAACAATGCATTAACTTTTTCAATGCTAGTTAAGGATACAATAGTTATCATGTTTCACATTGGATTTATTAACTACAAAACGTTAAACCAACTCGGTGCCTATCGAGTAGTGCAGTGGTCTGAGGCACTGCACTGTAGCTCTAGCTGTGCCACTAGAGCTCCTGGTTCAAGTCCACTGGGAGACTGATGGGACGGTGCACAATTGTCATCTGGGTTATGGGGAGGGTTTCACCGACAGGAACGTTGTTCTTGTCCCATTGAGCTCCGGGTGCAACGCACGCTGACGCGATCGCCGGGTGTATGGTGTTTCTTCCGACACATTGGTGCTTCCGGGTTAAGCGGGCATTGTGTCAAGGGGCAGCTTGGCTGGGTTCGCCTCTCCTCTCCTGCAGCGATGGGTCAAGACTGTAACTACCAATTTTTGTCCCAAAAAGGGACATAAAATGTATAATAAATAAAAATGAATAAAAAATACACGGAAGTTCAAAGATATTCAAAGTTCCTCCATAGAAGCCGCTCCTCCGTAGGTATAATTATGTTCGCCTAATTCAGGTAATGCATATCAGAACAAGATGCCCAGCGCTTCAAAGCATGCTTCCGACCACCCTCTCTCGCTCTCTCCTCACCCTCAAAACGTCAGTTGCATCTTGGGCCCTACACTGTGACTGGCAGCACAGTGTGTGTTTGTCTTTCATTATGATTAAACCATGCTATTATGGCAAAATACTATTTGCTCTTAAGAACTTTCCTATACAGAGGAAATTGCTTACCCTCTCCATAGCAAGCTGCTCTATCCGCACTAAATGGTGAAGTAATCTGATGTTGAGCTAAATGTTGATTTTTTTTTTAATGATTTCACAGGTTTAAAAAGGAACAGAAAGGAAGGATATAAACCGGTACTTTTTGGGCTGTCAAACCCGTTCAGAACTTTATTTTGCTGGTTAGAACAGTGGAACGAAAGAAAACTATTTTGGGGTTCTGTTCAGAACGAAACAATTGGAAAATAATTCCAGTTCCAACCCATGCTTTAAATAGATGTTGACAATAGTGTAGAATTTATAATCAAATGCATCAGAAGAGGAGGAGGAATGCCGTTACAACTTCAACTATTAAAAACTATTTTAAGACGTGTCATTCAACTTCAGTATACCATTCTTTTGTAACACATTTCAAAAGGCAATAACAATACCTGTCTAATTTTGTCTCAATTAATATATATTCAATGTTGTTATCATCTCGAGCACTTCAATTCTGCGGGGAGAAGGCGGATCAGCGATCATCAACAGTAAGAGACTTAATTTTCGTTTTGGAGCTCCGACAAGCTTTATCTATCAGCAGGGTGTTGTTTTGAGACTTTGTGGGACCTCCCTCTTCGCCCCAAATCTGTAGGTAAGCTGTGGTCTGCCGATTTGTTCCACAGCCGTCTTTTGGGAAAGGGGTCGTAGGGGGCACGGACCCCTTTTACGAAGGAACAGAGCTTAGGCAGAGCTGACAGGGAGGGAGATGGAGAGGGAGTCTGACAAAGAGAAGGGAAAGAAAAAACACGAGGTGGATAGTACAGGGTCTGAGAAAGTAAGAAGAGCGATAAGGATGTGGGGCTGCTGGAGTGGGGATGAGATGAATAGAGGAAGAGAAAGGGAGAGATAAAGAGAGAGGGCAAGCTTGGACGGATAGGATTTAAACTTGAACTTCTCCTGAAAGCAGGGCTTCAACTCTTGAGGACCGATGTTTTCTCTCTGAGACCAAGCGTCAACTTCAACTGATCTACAGCCAATATGACGGCGATTAGAGAGTGTGTGTGTGTGTGTGTGTCTGTGTGTGCTTGCGTGCACATGTGTTCATGTGCCCGTATGCTCATTCCCTCACACAGACGAAAGCCACTACTGTATAAAAAGAACAATACAAAATAAAATAAAACTATTTGAAACAAGGAAATCAATCCCCTGATCCAAAAGTCGACCGAACAAAGGGGCAGGTTTATATAAATAAAAAGTAAGTGTCTGTAATGACTTATCAGTGTGGCCACAGAGGAGTAACGGACTGTCCATTTTCTGGCTATATACACTATGTCAAGTAGCTAAGGTCGCTCAGGCCCGGGATTCAATTCAAGGTTAATAAACGTTTTCCCTTGACCCGCCTAGGGGGTTTATTGACATGTGAGAGGGAGACAAACGCCCCCAAAATAGGTGTCCCACAAAGCACCTCACCCAGGCTTTATGTTAGGGTCGACAAAACAAAACACAACAAAAAGGCTTTCATCAGAAAACCAAAAAGCTTACACGTTCTACTAATATACTTATATATCATCTGAACTCGAGAGTATGTTGTCGGCTGTAGAATCACAAATGGCCCAGCACTGCAGTAAAGCACAGTACACACTATACTCAGCAGCTATCAAGCGGTAAGTATACATTGCCCATCTGTCGATAAGGAGAGAGGTTGTAACTGTAGGTCCCTGGGGTAAAGTGTGGGACAACTGAATTTCCCGTGCTGGAAATATAGATAGGACGTGTCTAAATGGCACTAAAAGTATAGGGTTATGGTCCAAAGCAGTGCACTATATCGGGAATAGGGTGCCATTTGGGACGCACCCACAGGGCAGAGGAGCGGAAGAGAACGACTTGATTGACTTGCCTCAAAATTGTTATTCGCTGCCGTGCACAGGCTAGCTCAAATCTGGCATCAACGTTTTACACCTCATTTCTGGACTATTAAGTAACCTAGTGCATGTCATTAAAATAATAATTGGTAAGAGGGAGGAAGAGGGTAATGGTAGCATCTCAAATGGCACCCTATTTCCTATAGTGCACAACATTTGACCATAGCCCTATGAGATCTGGTCAAAAGTAGTGCACTAAATAGGGAATATGGTGCCATTTGGGACTCATAAACTTATGCACGGTTCAAATGCTAAAGAGTCATTTGGCGAGTCATTTGGCGAGGGCTATTCATTTTGATAACTCAAAAGAGGTGCCAATCTTATGTAATGAAGCCAGATCAGCTAGTCTTGATCCAGACACCTCGGTGACTCGACTGAGAGGACACATATCACTACAGCCACTTCTGTTGAACCCTCGCTTCTCCAGAGTGGTAATATACCACACTACACATACAAAATATGTGGACACCTCTGTTGCTGACAGGTGTATAAAATTGAGCACACAACCGTGCAAAGCCTTACTGAAGAGCTCAGTGGACACCACCTTTCCAACAAGTCAATTCATCAAATGTCTGCCCTGCTAGAGCTGCCAAGGTCAACTGTAAGTGTTGTTATTGTGAAGTAGAAACGCCTAGGAGGAACAACGGCTCACCCACAAAGTTGTAGGCCACACAAGAACGGACTGCTGAAGCATATAGCGTGTAAAAAATGTCTGTCCTCAGTTGCAACACTCACTACCAAGTTCCAAACTACCTCTGGAAACAACGTCAGCACAATAACTGTTTGTCGGGAGCTTCATGAAATGTGTTTCTATGGCCGAGCAGCCACACACAAGCCGAAAATCACCAAGTGTCATCTGGAATGGTGTAAAGCTCGCCTCCATTGAACTCTGGAGCTGTGGAAATGCGTTCTCTGGAGTGATGAATCACCATCTGGCAGTCCATCGGAACAATCTGGGTTTGGAGGATGCCAGGAGAACGCTACCTGACCGAATATGTAGTGCCAACTGTAAAGTTTGGTGGTGGAGAAATAATGGTAAGGGGCTGTTTTTCATGGTTCAGGCTAGGCCCCTTAGTTCCAGTGAAGGGACATTTTAATGCTACAGCATACAATGACATTCTAGACAATTCTATGCTCACAACTTTGTTGCAACAGTTTGGGGAAGGCACTTTACTGTTTAAGCATGACAATGCCCCTGTGCACAAAGAAAGGTCCATACATAAATGGTTTGGAGCAACCGGTGTGGAAGAACTTGACTGGCCTTCACAGAGCCCTGACCTCAACCACATTGGGATGAATTGGAACGCCACGTTGAGCAAGGCCTAATCGCCCACCATCAGTGCTCGACCTCACTAATGCTGGTGGCTGAAAGGAATCAAGTCCCTGCAGCAATGTTCCAACATCTAGTAGAAAGCCTTTCCAGAAGAGTGGAGGCTGTTATAGCAGCAATGGGGGGGGAACTCCATATTAATGCCCATGACTTAGGAATGAGATGTTCGACGAACAGGTGTCCGCATACTTCTGGTCATTATTTTTATCTACTGACTAGAACCCTTTCTCTCTCTCTCTCCCCCCTCTCTTTCCTTCCCCCTCTCTCTATTTCTCTCAACAAATACACAAAGCACAGGAACACACACACACACACACACCCGAACACACACAAACACACACACAAAGTCTCATCTCCAAGAAGAAGTGTTTAAAGTGGGGCCGAATTGATTTGCATTATTATGGCCGTTTCCCACAATAGCCCCACTCATGGCTGTAAACCTTAGCGTGAAATGTCCCTAAACAATCACATTCGATGTGAGCGGGCATTCCTTAGGTTATGGGTTTTGGCATGCTGAAGGGAGCATGCCAGGATAAGAGAAAGTCTAATATCCTGACTCACACGCACTCACTCAAACACACATGAAGGCCAGCACGCACACCGCCCCCATCCCTCTTGAGCTAAAAATCCATAATTTCAGCCTCATGAAGGTCAATACGGACAATCGATAAGGCTCACTGTGCTGTTTTTTTTTCTCTTTTCATTTTATTCATTGGCTGATTTTTGTTTTGTTTATGTGTTTTGGTTGTTACTGGCACCCTGTCAGCGAGGCGGCCCAGGTGTGACTGGAATCTTCAAGATCGGCAGAGGGACATTTTGTGTTTGTGCTTATCTTCCCTGATCCTCAATCTGCTGCCAGGTTTGTCTTAGAGTGGCATTCACGTCCGCGCACACACACACACACGCACACGCACACGCACACACACACACACACACACACACCTCCACGCTGGTATGAGACTATGACATACACACTGAGAGTGTGCCAGATGTGTGTATGATAGGATGTGATTTGGCAGCAAAAGCACGTCTGAAGAAAAGGTCTCTGAATGTCAGGTGGCTAGCCTCAATGGAAGACCCATGAGTGGCCCTTTGGTCATGTCCCTGGACTGTCCCCATGTCCTCTCACACCCACACTAATATGAAATCGTGTTCAAACGCACAGAGACGGAACAAAGAGTAAACAAAAGTACTCCACTACACACATGGTGTGCAAACACACATGCTGTGCACTCCGCAGAGAACAGACAAAAGATCAGAAGTAGACTTTCTCACACACACACACACACACACACACACACACACAAACACACGAGCAAGCACAAACACCAGTGTTGATTTTGGCAGCTATTTTTATATTTAGTTTTAGTCTTAAAATACCTTTCAGTCTTAGTCACATTTGAGTCATTTCATACTTTGATAGTTTTAGTTATTATCAGTTGACATTTTTTGTCTACTTTCAGTCACAGTTATTTTTGTCCTATTTTGTTACATTAAATAATGTTGTTTTTTTTCCATCATGTGCACATTCAGATAGCCTTGTCCAGCTAGACCTACTATAATACTTAGCTGGAAACATTGTTATTGTGCCATATTGCAACCAATTCCAGACATAATTAACCATTTACAGTGTCTTCAGAAAGTGTTCCCCTTGACCTGTTCCACATGTTGTTGTGTTACCGCCTGAATTTAAAACAGATTCAATTGAGATGTTGTGCCACTGGACAACAAACAATAACGTCAAAGTGGAATTATGTTTTCAGACATTTTTGTTCAACTTTATTAAAAATGAAAAGCTGAAAAGTCAATAAGTATTCAACCTCTTTGTTTTGGCAAGCTTAAATAAGTTTGGGATAAAACATTTGCATAACAAGTCACATAATAAGTTACATGGGCTCACTAATAGTCTTAACATGACTTCTTCATCTCTGTACCTCACACATACAATTAACTGTAAGGTCCCTGAGTCGAACAGTGAATTTCAAACACAGATTCAACCACAAGGACCAGGGAGGTTTTCCAATGTTTTGAAAAGAAGGACAGCTATTGGTAGACAAAAAAAAAAACTATTTTTGGTTAGTGAATCAATACACGCAGTCACTACAAAGATACAGGGATCTTTTTATAACTCAGTTGCCGGAGAGGAAGGAAACAATTTTCACATGAGGCCACTGGTGACTTTAAAACAGTTAGAGTTTATTGGCTGTGACGGGAGAAAACAGGACGAATCAACAACATTGTAGTTACTCCACAATACTAACAAATTTTACTTTACCAGGCAAGTCAGTTAAGAACAAATTCTTATTTTCAATGACAGCCTAGGAACAGTGGGTTAACTGCCTGTTCAGGGGCAGAATGACAGAAGTACCTTGTCAGCTCAGCTCAGCTCAGGGGTTTGAACTTGCAACCTTCCGGTTACTAATCGAATGCTCTAACCAGTAGGCTACCCTGCCGCCCCAAATGACAGAGTGAAAAGAAGGAAGCAGAATATAGATATAATCCAAAACATGCAACCTTTTTGCAATAAGGCATTAATGTTTTTTTATTTGAATTGTCAAGGAAATACATTTTATGTCCTGAATGCAAGCTTTCCATAAATACCAGAAGTATTAATTCAGCAAATAGCATTCGTTTTTTCAATTGAAAAAAAGCAACTCGCATTTGCTGACCGCAAGAATGTCGAAAAAGGTGATATGAACATCAGCACACATCGCAATTAGAGCTTTGATGTGATCAGGGAAAAAAAGGCCTACATCAAAGCAAAGATTATCAAAGACATTATTGTTTCTAATTGAGTTAAGTTACAATTGAAGTGTCCTGGCTGAGCATCAGTTCAAAAGAGAGACTAATGATTGAAGTGACCGCTGGGGAGCTGTGTGTGGGAAAGAACCAGCTCACTTCAAAGACCTTATCGGTCAATGAGAGGATTGCATTAAATATTCTGCAACGGTATGCATGCTTATGATTGGACACAATTTGATGAAAAGGAGCTTCAGGGCAAATTGAATGTCCATTAGTCTCACATGGAATTCTCGTCTCCTTACATTTTTGTCAATTAAAATAAAAAGTCATTTGTAATAGACATGATTTTTTTCAGGCCACCTTGTCTCATCATTAGTTTTCATCAGGAAAAATAGGTAGTTGACAAATATGATTGTTTTCTAGTTATTGCTGACGAAACGAACACCGCCACACACATAGCACAGCTCCATGCAGCTTGGCACAGGAGGCCATGTCAACACCAATGTCCCTAATCAAAGTCAAAGGGGCATAAACATGGTTATCTAAAGTCTCTCTCCCCTCTCCCAGCCCGTGGCCTCGCTCTCTCCCTGCCTGTCAGCTGAGTGTGTCTCTGTGTGTTTGAGTTAGTGCTGTGTGTGTGTGTGTGCTTGTCTCAGAGTGAGAGCCACGAAGGGAGCCGGGAAATCCAAACTCACCAGAGAAGAAAGAGAAACAATCACGGTCAGCCAAAAATCCTACAGGGACAAAGGGGTCACCCACCTAACTCACAGCTCGGACCTCATACGCTAAAATCACACTGAGCGTGCACCACGTGAATGTCTCTCACACACACACACACACACACACACACACACACACACACACACACACACACACACACACACACACACACACACACACACACACACACACACACACACACACACACACCAAAAACAACCAAACGAACATGCTTCTTGCTAATCAGATCTCTCCTAATCATCCTAAACACCACCACTTCAAATCATGCCGACTGGCCAACAAAACCGTTGGCAATTACTGTACAAAATAGTGGTCTTTTATTTTGAAGAGCTGTGAAGTTGGGCTAATTGGGCCAAAAATGTGAAGTGTTAACCAGTGGGAGAGAGTTTTGCTAACAAAAGTCATTTGGAATGTTGGACGGAGCCCGCCACTCTGTCGGCCCAATCCAGCCTAATGACTTTAATTAGCAACATCCTCGTATGGGCCTGGATTAACACACTGGGTAGCTGGACAATGGTCACTACATACAGGGAGACTGGGAGAAAAGGAGGGAAACAGAGAGAAAAATAGAGAGGGAGAGAGACTCCGCATTCAGAATTCTGCAAAAATATCCTCAGTGTACAACGTAAAACACCAAATAATGCATGCAGAGCAGAATTAGGCTGACACCCGCTAATGATCAAAATGCAGAAAAGAGCAAGCTGGTCCTGGGGCTCTGTTAACAAACACAAAAAGACCCCACAGAGCCCCAGGACAGCAACACAATTAGACCCTACCAAATCATGAGAAAACAAAAAGCTAAGACACATCGGAAAGAAAGAACAAAAAAACAGAGCAAACTAGAACGCTATTTGGCCCTAAACAGAGACAGAATACCTGACCACTGATCCAAACTTTACTTAACTAGGCAAGACAGTTAAGAACTACTTCAACGACAGCCTAGGAACAGTGGCTTAACTACCTTATTCAGGGGTAGAACAACCATTTTTTTCCCTTGTTAGCTTGGGGATTTGAACTTGCACCCTTTTGTTTACAAGTCCAACACTCTAACCACTAGGCTACCTGCCACCCCAATTATGTTTGTTTATTTTCCCTTTCATACCTTAACTATTTTCACATCATTACAACACTGTATATAGGCATAATATGATGTTTGAAATGTCTTTATTATTTTGGAACTTCTGTGTGTGTAATGTTTACTGTGAATTTGTATTGTTAATTTCACTTTTGTTTATTATCTACTTCACTTGCTTTGGCAATGTAAACATATGTTTCCCGATTTGCAGCCGGTTGCAGCGAGGAAAGACCACAGTCTATTGGACTCTAGTCAAAAGTAATGCACTCTGTAAGGAATAGGGTGCCATTTGGAACCCAGCCTGTTGCTTTGTTTCATCTGAGGGTCAGCAAGAGCAGTGCAATGAAACAATTCCTATTATTTTACCATTTTCTTTTGATTTTGGTCTGTGGGTGTTCAGACCAATAGCTTCAGTAGCCTTTGATGATTCTGGCATCATAAATAGCGGATTGTATAGAATACATTTGAATGCTTCACACACATTACAAAAACAGGCGGATAAGATGATATAACTCGATCAAAAGAAACGACAATAACCATTCTTGGACAATTGCAACAACAATATGCCTTTATCTCAGCATTAATTCACCTACAGTACAGTAGATTATCACATGTATAAAAATATACTAAATACTAATTTGTGGATGAGCAAGTCTTTCATTGGGTTTATTGTATACTTAGTCTAGATCTCAGCTGAATTTATCTGGGTTATAATACCATGAGCTAGCTGTATGTGCATTATCATTTTGATTGAAGTTTGGGCTGCATCAATTCTTCATAATAAATCAATTTAGGACGTGTCAGTTTGGCACAACGGGTTCCAGGGGACTAGGATGTCAGTAGCCTCTGACTCCCTGGCTCTGTGTGTGACAGCCTCGGAGGACAGGTGCTGTAATAGAAAACCTGTGATTTATAGGTTGGCCGCATCCCACGCAACCTAACACAACACCGCCAAGACAAATCACCTCACGGGGAATCTGCTGGAGCTCAACCCAAAAAACACTTCACTAGACACAACATCCTCATAGTCCCAAATAGGCAAAAGCCTCCTGTAATGTTTAAAGAAAAAGCCAGACGGTGTATTTCAATATTCAACACAGAGGTCCAAAGGTGAAAGGTGAGTGTGGGGTTCACACATAGGGGCAGTTTATATTCTTGTGGTGCTAACCCCAAAACAGCCTCACTAAACACAACATCCCATATAGTTCAAAGGAATAGTTAAGGTTCAGAATAAAAAGCCATGCAATGTTTGTCAACACGGAGGTCAAAAGGTGAAAGGTCAATAAAAGGGGTCATGCATAGTGGCAGTTTATTTACTCCTCCTATTGACCGTTTACCTCTGACAGAGTGACTCTGAGGCGGGGGTCAATATCAACACTGATGTATTCTCACCTCAGCCATTTCAGACTAAACTCTCTTCCACCGGGGGACAAAACGTTAAGGGTAACTCACGTCGGCCAATTGAGTCCCAGCATTTTCAGCATTAGGCGATATCTGACGGATCCTGTTCGTAGTTTCACGGTGTGGTAGATTGGACTGATTGGGTGGTTATCGTCGTCAAAAGATCTGATTACCCACAAGGCACTGCAACTGTCATAAACCTGATGATTATCTAACCATGTTCTATATTTGATATGATTGTAAAAAGACAGACAGCCTTGCTTGTTTTTCACCACAATGGGACTATCTATCTTTGCAATTGAATTGTTATGTAGGCAAAAACAACTGCGAGCAGTGTCAAAAGGTCCAATTCATCGACCTACTATGCCTCTCTCTTTTGTGCTCCAGGTTGCTTTCAGGTAGGAGTTTGTGTAGCTCCCAGAGAAACCTATTACGGTGTTCCATGGCTCGCCTGGAGCACAACAGTACCTGGTTGCATCAAACTCACAGGAATCTTTATTAACAGCAGTGGGTCGTCTTGACCAAAAATCAAACAAGAACACTTACAAACCAGGTTTGAGCCCTGAATGCTGATAGCTTTACGTTGTGCCAAAGAACAGCCCTTAGCCGTGGTATACTGGCCATATACCACACCTCCTTGGGCCTTTATTGCTTAATTATACCATGGCATTGTTGAATACTCAATTCTGATTGGCTTGAAGGGCATTCTAGAGCATGCATTATTTCCCTATAACGTACGGTAAATCAACACTGTAGAATTCAGTGGCTGTAGTTCATTCTTACATGTTCTATGTTTGAGCTCCGTTTGAAAAGCAAAAGTCAAATTGAAAACATTGTTGGCATTGTTGAATTCGATTTTCATAATAGCAAGCTAGGACTGACGGTTGGGTTAGCCAAACTAGCGAGTCTGTTTGTTTGGTTACCAAGGCAACTACTGTAGCTATCTAGTTAAACGTGCTAGCTACTTCAGCGGACGTTGAACACATTTTCTACCTGAAAATGAACACATTTATGGTGGCAAACCGTGTTAAATTACAGCCATGGAGAAAAGTGATAATCAACTCGGGGCGCTATGCGTTTTCTGGAAAAGAATGTGACTCTGTGGAAGGTTAGTCCCACACCGCTAGAATGTCCTGGAACACATTTTCGTCAGGATACATCTCACAGGATACCCTCGTTGAATATCCCTCACGTGCAACCTCCTGGTAATATAGTCAATTGTCATACAGACTAGCTAGGTCATGTCAGGTCATGTTCATAACCCACACAAATGTAACAGAAAGAGAAGAATATAAAACAGTAAAACAGTGTCAAAACAACGGATCCCAATCAATCATGCATTTTACATTCATTTGACACACTGTGCATCGTGTCCTATGAGGACAAGCTTTAAGTGGAGCGTGTGTGTGTGTGTCACTGTGTGTGTACACGTGTGTTTGGGTATATGCACGTCAGTGTGTGTGTTTGTGTGAGTGTGTGCGCGCGTACGCATTTGTGCGTGTGTCCGTGTGTACGTGTCTGTGTGTGTGTGAAACAATGCCCTGCTAATGTCTTTGTGAGAGCTGCCAGAGAGGGCGAGAGAGGAGATTATGAGGCTGACCTGCTGACCGATATGCAGCCAGCTGTTTCCCCTGCTGTAATCAGTCTATACATAAGACATTACACTACCCTCCAGCCTGGCATATTTCTTAATGTACTACTTCCCTTTAGCTCTACAATCTGGCTCACACTGAGCGTGCATATGTGTGTGTGTGTGTGTGTGTGTCTCTGTTTGCCAGATGCCAAAGTTGGGCATTAGCCGGCTCTTAATCCAGACATAGCAGGCAATAAAAAGCCCTTGTTTAGGCTATTTCATCTTGAATGCTGGAGTGCAACTCAATATCTCAACCCTGTGGTTCCTCTTTAACACCTAAGTTGCGTCTCCTCCCTCTCATTTGCAATATGGCCTACCTGGGAAGTGCTTTCCACTGCGTGTTATTTTCTCCCAGATCACAGTGCATGGAGTAAAGGAGATGGGGAGAGGAAACATCTTTAAAGTATTGCGATTCACCCATGGTTGAGATAGGCTTCTCCTTCCACCTGTGAATTTGGTTCATTCGGAGACAGAACTTTGATCAGAGTGCATGAACTTTCGTATCAAAGGGCATCAAAGGCCCATAGAGGGGAGAAAAGCAGCACACAAGCATAGTAGTTACAACACCAACGAGAGCACCAACAAACGCTTTAAGACAAGGCACCAGCTTTTGAACCTTCTTTGACCTTCGACATAATTCACACCTTGACAGCGCTCTGATTTTGCAAAAGTGTGTTTTGCACGAAGAGTTTGCTGCCGGCGATGCTGCGTTCTGGGGGTTGATGTGCGAGCAGTAACACGCCTGTGCGATGTTTTGGTATCCTACCACCGGATGACAAATAGCTCGGGGCTGCTACAAGCTTACGTGCGCTAGTAATTGCTAACGAGGGAGAAAGCGGTATGAATGATTTGTTGGTAACCAACATTCATCCTTCACTATCTGTCTGGCTGCAACTCCATGTACTTAGCACTCATTTTGTCACCTTGGAACTCAAGCAAACAAAAATACTCCGTATTTCTTTCTATTTTTTCCTCATCCCTCGTTCCCTCTTGCTGATTCCTCAACCAAAAACAGAGACGGTAGTAATGAGACTGCTGAGGATTTTGTAGAATCCGAGAAATGAGCGGCGTCTGAAAAAATAAACTTTCGCCTAATGAATTCCCATGGACGTGCACACAGTGAAGTCATGAGAGGGGAAGAGAAGAAGAGCGGGGACTGAGAAGAGGGACCCTTCCTCTGCTGTTGTGTTTGTTTACTAATCTCTAACACTCAAACCCCAGATGCTTGTGAAAAGATTAAAGGGAGAAACAGAACGCCAGAAAACGCCATATTGTCGGACTCCACCAAGGTTGTTTCTCAGCGGGTCACCTTTGATCTGAGCTCGGAGTTGACAGCGACGGAGAAGAGGAGAGCTGCAGAAATCTCCGTCATCTATTCTCACATGAGAGTCATTTGTCATCCATTTTCTCTCTCCCTATGAGTTCAAAAGTTATCTTGAACTTCAGGGGGAATGACTACTTCTTATTTAATGAAGGGGCTTATTTATTAATAGATGATTGTTAAACTGTGCATGCTTTAAATAATTAACGGGGGGTGTGAGTTACTCACTCATTTCCGCCTCTGAGCGATCGGGGCTGCATAATTCCGTGCAATTAATTAATTAGAAGAGAAATACATCTTTTTTTTCTTTTTTTTTTCCCGCCTAATTTCCAATTGCTTGTGTTTGATGCCTAATATCGCAAATGAAGCTGACATAGTTAGTCATTAATGGAATAAGATTCTGGGACTTTTGAGGAGGCCCGTTTTCTCTGTCTGTTCTGTCATCAGTGGGTATCCGAGGGCCACATGCGGGGGTTCTGCGGTTGTCCCTGTGAGGGCCTGTCTCTCTGATTGGCCGGTGTAGCCTCGAGAAAAGGGAAAGAAAACAAGACTTGAAAACTCACTGCTATAATAGCAATGTAAATGTATTGGTGTCGGGGCAAATTAAAATGTGATTATATATCAAAACCAAGCGTAGGATTTCAATTTATTCAAATGTGCGAGTGAGTGAAAAGACACATGATTAGCATATAGAAAAATATGAACAAAGAGCATTGATATGCAAATTGAGGGCCAGTGTAATTTGAATGAACAAATTCAACAATTAATACAAAAAAAGGATTTATGCTATAGAAATTAATCATCTGACCTCAATCCCCCTGTGCACATTCACTGAGATGATATGAAACCCGGGTCTGCGCGACTTTGTTAAAAAAAAGCACAATAAGAAACATGTGATTACAGTCATTTTGCCGGAACCGGGCTCGAGACCACCGCTTAACCAGTTTTATTCAAATGATTTCAAATGACAGCTTCCCAGTGTCACAGGTAACCGGGTAGAACAGGCGAGAACAAGTGGCCCTATGACCGTTGAGTAGATGTTAAAATGGAAATTGATTAAGAGAACACGCAAGGCCTTATGTTGGAACATGACATCCTTCCCTTGAAGGAGAACGGAGGGGGGTGACCGAGACTATGTCCCAAATGGCACACTATTCCACATATTGACCATTACTTTCGACAGGAGCCCTACCGGTGTATAGGAAAAAGGGTGCAATTTGGGATGCAGGTGAGACGATGTGGTCCGTGGCCATGATGCCTGAAACCAGGAAGCTTCGGTTATCATCTCAAATGCTGGGGCAAATTGCATTATTATCTTCCTCACAGACAAGGTTGAGCTCAACTAAATTACTTTTCTGCACTTTGCCTACTACCCAGAGCCCCATTTGACAAACTACATCAATACCTGCCACTGCCATGCAGATTGTAATTTATATGGGCTGTGAGGGAGAGAGGGAGCAAGAGGGAGAAAGAGAGAGGGATAGCAAGAGAGAGAGAGAGCAGGAGAGAGTGAAAGAGCATGAGAGCGAGAGAGCGAAGGAGAAGGAAGAGGCAGAGCTAGGGCCCCAGAGGACTTAAGGTTCACAAGAGGACAGCTCTCTTCCATCATGCTTAGGGGTTGTTTCACAACTACTGGACTTGTTTTTGTTGTTTCACTGCTAACCCCTTTATATTTCTCATTATATACATTACCAGTCAAAGAATTTGACAAACCTACTCATTACAGGGTTTTTCTTTATGTTTACTATTTTCTACGTAGTAGAAAATTAGAGAAGACACCAAAACTATGAAATAACACATATTGAATCATGTAGTAACCAAAAACAGTGTTAAACAAATCTAAATTATTTTATATTTGAGATTCTTCAAAGTAGCTACCCTTTGCCTTGATGACAGCCTTGCACACTCTTGGCATTCTCTCAACCAGCTTCATGAGGTAGTCACCTGGAATGCATTTCAATTAACAGGTGTGCCTAATGGAATTTCTTTGTGGAATTTCTTTCATGTTAAGTGTAGGGGGGAGTATTTTGATGTTTGGATGAAAAACGTACCCAAATGAAACTGCCTATTTCTCAGGCCCAGAATCTAGAATATGCATATAATATGCATCAAAATATTATCTGTGAGTATAACAGGACTGATATTGCAGGCGAAAACCTGAGGAAAATCCAACCCGGAAGTGTTGTTTTTCCTGAAAGGTCTCTGTTCCATTGCCTGCCTTCGCTCCATTTAAGGGGATATCAACCAGATTCCTTTTCCTATGGATTCCCCATGGTGTGAACAGTCTTTAGACATAGTTTCAGGCTTTTATTTTGAAAAATGAGCGAGACAGATCACATCGTGTCATTGTATGGCTGGGTGCCAGCAGAGTTTTGCATGCGCAACAGCTTGGAGCAGACATTTTCTCTCTCTCTCTCCTATTGAAGAAGCTACAGTCCTGGTTGAAATATTATTGATTATATATTGTAATAACAACCTGAGGATTGATTGTAGAAAAAAATGACATGTTTCTACGAATTTTACAGATACTATTTGGAATTGTAGTCTGCGTGGTCGTGACCGCTCGAGCCTGTGAATTTCTGAACATAATGCGCCGACCAAATGGAGGTATTTTGGATGTAAAAATAATCTTTATGGAACAAAAGGAACATTTATTGTGTAACTGGGAGTCTCGTGAGTGCAAACATCCGAAGATCATTAAAGGTAAGTGATTCATTTTATTGCTTTTCTGACTTTCGTGACCAATCTACTTGGCTGCTAGCTGTTTGTAATGTTTTGTCTACTGAGAGAGATGTCCTTACATAAACGCTTGGTATGCTTTCGCCAAAAAGCTGTTTTGAAATCTGACACGCCAGGTGGATTAACAACAAGCAAAACTGTGTTTTGCTATATTGCACTTGTGATTTCATGAAAATTAAATATTTTTAGTAATTTAATTTGAATTTGGCGCTCTGCAATTCAGCGGATGTTGACGAAAATGATCCCGGTAACGGGATGGGTGCATCAAGAAGTTAATGTGTTTGAGCCAATCAGTTGTGTTGTGACAATGTAGGGGTAGTATACAGAAGATAGATCTATTTCATAAAAGACCAAGTTCATATTATGGCAAGAACAGCTCAAATAAGCAAAGAGAAACAACAGTCCATCCTCACTTTTAAGTTTCTTCAAGTGCAGTCGCAAAAAATAATCAAGAGCTATGATGAAACTGGCTCTCAAGGAAGACCCAGAGTTACATCTGCTGCAGTGGACAAGCTCATTAGAGTTAACTGCACCTCAGATTGCAGCCCAAATAAATTATTCACAGAGTTCAAGTAACAGACACATCACAACATCAACTGTTCAGAGGAGACTGCATGAATCAGGCCTTCATGGTCAAATTGGTGCAAAGAAACCACTACTAAAGGACACCAATAATAAGAAGAGACTTGATTGGGCCAAGAAACACAAGCAATAGACATGAGACCAATGGAAATATGTCATTTGGTCTGATGAGTCCACATTTGACAACCGCTGTGTCTTTGTGAGACGCAGGGTAGGTGAACGGGTGATCTCCGCATTTGTGGTTCCCACCGTGGAGCATGGAGGAGGTGAGATGGTGTGGGGATGCTTTGCTGGTGACACAAGGTACACTTAACTGGCATGGCTACCACAGCATTCCACAGCGATATGCCATCCCATCTGGTTTGCGCTTAGTGGGACTATCATTTGTTAATCAGCAGGACAATGACCCACACACCTCCAGGCTGTGCAAGGGCTATTTGACCAAGGAGAGTGATGGAGTGCTGCATCAGATGGCCTGGCCTCCACAATCACCTGACCTCAACCCAATTGAGATGGTTTGGGATGAGTTGGACCGCAGAGTGAAGGAAAAGCAGCCAACAACTGCTCAGCATTTGTTGGAACTCCTTCAAGACAGTTGGAAAAGCCTTCCTCACGAAACTGGTTGAGAGAATATCCAAGAGTCATCAAGGCAAACGGTGGTTTCTTTGAAGAATCTAAAATCTAAAACATATTTAGATTTTTTAACCCTTTTTTTGGTTACTACATGATTCCATATGTGTTATTTCATAGGTTTGATGTAATTCACTATTATTCTACAAAGTAGAACATAGTAAAATTAAAGAAAAATCATTGAATGAGTAAATGTGTCCAAACATTTGACTGGTGTATGTTAACTTCTCCTGCTATACTGCTAGCCAACTACTGTGTAATGGCTAGCCATCTTGCTAGCATTGTTAGCCTGCTAGGCTGTTAGTTTATCATGTTACTAGGCTACAGCTTACCAACTACTTGTCACACCCTGATCTGTTTCACCTGTCCTTGTGATTGTCTCCACCCCCTCCAGGTGTCGTTGATCTCTGTGTTTCCTGTCTTACTGTACCAGTTTGTTGATCTCTGTGTTTCCTGTCTTACTGTACCAGTTTGTCTGGTATGTTTCCAAGTCAACCAGCGGTTTTCCCATTCTCCTGCTATTTCCATTTCTCCTTTTTCTAGTCCTCCTGGTTTTGACCCTTGCCTGTTTTTGATATTGTACCCGCCTGCCTGACCATTCTACCTTCCTTGACCACAAGCCTGTCTGCCACTCTGAACCTCATGGACTCTGATCCGGTTTTGACCTTTTGTCTGGCCACAACCATTCTCTTGCCTACTCCTTTTGGATTAATAAACATTGTAAGACTCCAACCATCTGCCTCCTGTGTCTGCATCTGGGTCTCGCCTTGTGTCATGATACTACTGGGTAAACTGCTTGAATGGATGGATACTGTAGATGAAATGGATAGATGAAAGCGTAGCATTGCATGAAAAAGGTATTTTCAATTTAAAAAGAGCCATTTTCAAGGGCATACAGCAGCATTAGTTTTGCTCCAATTCAAAGGATGAGATTAATAAGTAGAATATCTCTTAGCCATGATAGGGGCATCCACTCTTTCCATAAACCCCTGCTCGCAAAGTTCTGTTATTTCCTATTCATACCATTGCTGGGAAATGGCTTCTGGGAAATTAGTATGAATGAATTCCTTTTGAACTTCTCATCTCTGTGGTTGTGCACCAACGCTAATGAAGACCACTTAGAAAAAACAGAGCTGTTTTGAACAGGAAGTGCACCATTACCCCATCTGCTAACCTTCCATACATGCAGTGGGTTGCGAAAGTATTCACCCACCTTGGCATTTTTCCTATTTTATTGTCTTACAACCTGAAATTAAAATTGATTTTTGGGGGGGTTTGTATCAATTGATTTACAAAACATGCCTACCACTTTGAAGATGCAATTTTTTTTAAATTGTGAAATAAACAAGACAAAAAAACTGAAAACTTGATTGTGCGTAACTATTCACCCCCCCTAAAGTCAATACTTTGTAGAGCCACCTTTTGCAGCAATTACAGCTGCAAGTCTCTTGGGGTATGTCTCTATAAGCTTGGCACATCTAGCCAATGAGATTGTTGCCCATTCTTCAAGGCAAAACTGCTCCAGCTCCTTCAAGTTGGAAGGGTTCTGCTGGTGTACAGCAATCTTTAAGTCATACCACAGATTCTCAATTGGATTGACTAGGCCATTCCAAGACATTTAAATGTTTCCCCTTAAACCACTCGAGTGTTGCTTTAGCAGTATGCTTAGGGTCATTGTCCTACTTGAAGGTGAACTTCCGTCCCAGTCTCAAATCTCTGGAAGACTGAAACAGGTTTCCCTCCAGAATTTCCCTGTATTTAGTGCCATCCATCATTCCTTCAATTCTGACCAGTTTCCCAGTCCCTGCCGATGAAAAACATCCCCACAGCATTATGCTGCCACCACCATGCTTCACTGCAGGGATGGTGTTCTTGTGGTGATGAGAGGTGTTGGGTTTGCTATCTAGAAGAAAAAGAAAAGCACAACTATGTAGGTGAGGTGCTGGCTAGCGGAGTAGTAAACTTGAAAATAAAAGAGAGCCGCACACTCTAGGAGCTCAGATGCAAAAATGCAATATCCAACGTTTCGACAGCCAAGCTGTCTTCAACAGGGTATAATCACAAACACTGCGGGATGACTCGTTTACATAGTGTCAAAAGACACACATGGCCAAGATGTAATCATGGCCAAGAGTGGCCTAATATCATTGGTTAATTTTCAAATATTAAAATGGCATACAAAAAACATCATACAAACAACAAATGGATAGCATACGATCGATCATAAATTCATTTTGGACTACACAAGCTTACAAACAATTACAATGGCAAAGTCCCAATAATCACAAGAATGGCTTCAGATCAAAGTCTACATTGAGACCGAAGGCAGCGAGGGTCTTTAAGTTAAAGATCCAGGCAGCCTCTCTCCTAGGGAGGGAAATGGTTCGATGCCAATATAACTCATTGACGAAATCGAGTGGTCTGCCTCCAAAAAGTTGGCCGCAACTGGGTAAGTCAAGTTCTTGCACCTATTGGTGCTACGATGCTCTGAGATACGTACTTTTAATTCACGCTTTGATTTATCTACATAATCGTTACCACAAGGACAAGTTATAAGATAAATAACTGCCTTAGTGGAGCACGTAACAACACCTTTGATCACCCTGTTTGTGGGTGTTTGAAGGATCTACATTTATAAGTGCCATTGCATTGAGCACAGCCATTACATTTGTAGTTTCCATCCAGTAGGGGGGCAAATAGACATTGTTCAGGAATATCTTGGGGTGGTAAATCAGAGTGTACCAATTGGTCTCTGAGATTTCTGTCCCGCAAGAATACGACCAAGGGAAGGTTTGTGCCAGAGGTGTTGGGTTTGCGCCAGAAATAGTGTTTTCCTTGATGGACAAAAAGCTCAATTTTAGTCTCATCTGACCAGAGTACCTTCTTCCATATGTTTGGGGAGTCTTCCACATGCCTTTTGGCGAACACCAAACGTGTTTCCTTATTTTTTTCTTTAAGCAATGGCTCTTTCTGGCCACTCTTCCGTAAAGCCCAGCTCTGTGGAGCGTACAGTTTAAAGTGGTCCTATGGAAAGATACTCCAATCTCCACTGTGGAGCTTTGCAGCTCCTTCAGGGTTATCTTTGGTATATTTATTGCCTCTCTGATTAATGCCTTCCTTGCCTATGTCCGTGAGTTTTGATGGGCGGCCCTCTCTTGGCAGGTTTGTTGTGGTGCCAAATTCTTTACACATTTTAATAATAGATTTAATGGTGCTCTGTGGGATGTTCAAAGTTTTGGATATTTTTTATAACCCAACCCTGATCTGTACTTCTCCACAACTTCATCCCTGACTTGTTTGGAGAGCTCCTTGGTCTACATGGTGCCGCACGCTTGGTGGTGTTGCAGACTCTGGGGCCTTTCAGAACAGGTGTATGAAGAGATCATGTGACAGATAATGTGACACTTAGTTAAATATAGTCCACCTGTGTGCAACCTAACTATGTGACTTCTGAAGGTAATTGGTTGCACCAGATCTTAATTAGGGGCTTCATAGCAAAGGGGGTGAATACATACTCACGCACCACATTTCAGTTTTGAATTGTTTAGAATTTTTTTTCAACTATTTTGTGTATGTCCATTACATGAAATTCAAATAAAAATCCATTTAAATTACAGGTTGTAATGTGACAAAATAGGAAACATGCCAAGGGGGATGAATATTTTGCAAGGCACAGTATATCAGGTAAAGCGATGTGTCACACGTGTGAAAAATGTGTCACACGTAAACTAAACTACTCTGGTATTATGTCGTGTTTAACACATCGAAAATCACAAATGAATGAAATTTCACCATGACCATTGAATGTCCTTCCCCTTGAACATTTGACGTCGGAAGTTTACATACACCTAGGTTGGAGTCATTAAAACGTGTTTTTCAACCACTCCACAAATGTCTTGTTAATTTTAACAAAGTATAGTTTTGGCAAGTCGGTTTTGACATCTACTTTGTGCATGACACAAGTAATTTTTCCAACAATTGTTAACAGACAGATTATTTCACTTATAATTCACTGTTTCACAATTTCAGAAGGGCCAGAAGTTTAAATACACTAAGTTGACTGTGCCTTTAAACAGCTTGGAAAATTCCAGTAAATTATGTCATGGTTTAAGAAGCTTCTGATGAGCTAATTGACATCATTTGAGTCAATTGGAGGTGTACCTGTGAATGTATTTCAAGGCCTATCTTCAAACTCAGTGCCTCTGTATGACATCATGGGAAAATCAAAAGAAATCAGTAAAGACCCCAGAAAAATAATTGTAGACCTCCACAAGTCTGGTTCATCCTTGGGAGCAATTTCCAAACGGCTGAAGGTACCACGTTCATCTGTACAAGCAATAGTATGCAAAAATTTGTCTGTGTCTGTAAACTTCTGACCCACTGAGAATGTGATAAAATAAATAAAAGCTGATATAAATAATGATTTCTACTATTATTCTGACATATCACATTCTTAAAATAAAGTGGTGATCCTAACTGACCTAAGACAGGACATTTTTAATTGGATTAAATGTCAGGAATTGTGAAAAATATATTTGGCTAAGGTGTATGTAAACTTCCGACTTCAGTTGTATATATTTCTGAAGGAACATGGCTCACACCTCAGTGAGGAAGAAACAGTGCCACTCTGCATTTACATTTACTAACCGTTCGTTGCAGGTAAAGCAGTCCAGCCTATTTCAAGGAGACCTTTTGCCTTTAGACAGTTTGATACAAATGTAATCACTCCACTCCTAACGGCCGACCCTACGCCTGCACTATCGCTTAGTCGCTTGATATTGTCTTCCTTTTATGAGAAGCCATATGGAAGGAAAGAGAAGGTGTTTGATCTCCCTTGTGTTTGAGGCATTTGGGTCGCTGACTGTCGTCACGCCGCAGTGGTGCGCCGCTGAGAGTGAGTCCGATTGCAGTTAAACGGAGAGGATGTAGGGGGAAAAGGCCAAGATAAAGGCATTATGACAGTGAAGAAAATGGATTTGGAAAAATCTAAAGTTAAATCCCCTATGCGGGATCCTGATTTGGTTTCTATAAATATTAATGCTTGAAAACCTTGAAAACGAATGGATAGGAAGGCACTCGTCTCATCCCCTTTTCTGCCTCCTAATTCTTTAGGTTCCACCGTAACTAACACCCGTTGTAAATGGTGGTGTCGCTCTCTTTCTCTGCTCGACTTAAATCGTGTTTGACCTCAAGGGGAGACATGTGAAGTCCTGATGCACCCCCTGATTAAGCAACACTCAGCACTGCTGAGCATGTGTGTGTGTGTGTGTGTGTGTGATTGGCATTCCACTCCTTCAATCCCTCAATCCCTCCCTTTAGGTCAAGTCACCCCCCGGTGTTCACACGAGGAGAGATGTTATCTTAACGGGAGAAGACGGGCAGTGAGATTCCCCGCACCATTAAACACACACACACACACACACACACACACACACACGCCTTTCCCTCCTTCTTCCTCAACTGGTAACCCCACTACCACATTGTCAGCAGACTCTCCTGCCTCCTGGCCAGATAAGCATTACACTTTTGGAGTGTATTAAGAGAAAACCGCAGGATAAAGAGATAATCGTCTGAAGCCCCACCAAGCAGGACCCAATAATGACTCGTCCGATACTTGCCTGAAATTAAGTAAGATACATTTAAGAAAGATCCGATGTATTGCCAAAACCACTTGATTCTTTAGCAAGTCATTTGTACGGTTACCACAAATAACCAAGCGTGAGAACATCCTTATCTTTGCACAGTACCAGCATTAGAAAATGTGTTATAAACTGTACTTACCGTAGCTATAAAGTACATGTGAAGTCCACAATGTACAGAGGGTAAAAAACACGGAAAAAATTAAGAAAGAAAAATAGACAAAGTGTGTTTAATAAATGTTCTCAAATCTCCCACACTGTCCGCCTCAGTAAAAAAAATACAATGGCAACATATTGTGCTGAATGCTGAGTGTGCATGCAGACAATGTCTCTTTTACAGGCCTATACCCTCCTCTTTAAGAGAACAATAGCAGGACCAGCTGTGGACAACATGGTTGCTTCCCTATTACATTATAGTACACTACTTTTGACCAGAGCCCGATGACAAAAGTAATGCACTATAAAGAGAATAGGGTGCCATTTGGGACGCACATAAAATGTGTTCCCCTGTTCTGTTTTTAATTACACATCCAACAACTAATTAATACATGAATGGGATCAATAAAGTGCATTTGTAAAAATGTCAGCTGGAGGGAATGAGAGTAAGAGAGGGAAGGGGGTCTACTTGGGGCTAGGTGTGTGTGTGTGTGTGTGTGTGTGTGTGTGTGTGTGTGTGTGTGTGTGTGTGTGTGTGTGTCTGTGCGCGCGCGCGATGGTGGGGGATATATATGAGTATCAAGGGACACACAAACAGGCCTCATTTAAGCCCAGCAAGGATTCCCGTAATTTATTTAACAAAGTGTTGATTAATTTAGGGGTTGCCAGGGATACTTCTCCAGGGAGATGTTGTGCTAGCCTCGTCACACCTTCTGATTCCTTTCTGTGAACATAAAAACTTTCAAGACTTGATTTTTGGGGGGGGGGGGGGGGGGGTTGTTTCTTTACATGCTGGGCTGTCGTCCATTCGGCCATGTATGGATGTGTCCCAAATGACCCAACATAGTGCACTACTGTTGACCAAAGCCCTATGGACGTAGCCTATGTGTTGGAAGTCAGATTAAAGGGTTGTCCGACTTCCGAGTCTTTAAACTGCATTGAAAACAGCTCACACTTAAGAAAAAAAGGCACATTTTCCCCAGGAGTATCTAATTTGTAACACACAATCGCGTTTCCCCAAAGTACTTGCTGTGATCGTAGTGCAGTGCTGGTGTCAATCCATTACTGTACAGCTTTCCAATTCCCCTTGGCTGGAAGATAAGATTCATATTTGCTATTCATGCCAGGCCTGGGTTTTATGTATGTATTTTGTGGGTGTTTTTGCCTGGGTGTTGTGGTGGTGAATAGTTGCTGCTCGTCGTCTAATCAGAAGTGTGGACTGGGATAGGTTTCACACTCTGGCACCCTATTGCCCATGTAGTGCCCTGCTCTTAGCCAGGGACCATAGGGCTGTGGTCAAAAGTAGTGCAATATATAGGGAATAGGGTGCCATTTGGGATGCAGGGCACTGTCGGTAACAGCTCTGTTCTGAGCTACACTGAATGCGGTCTGGTCCAATATTTATATTATAAGGAGACCATACCCAAACTCGAGGTTGCTATTAGAAACTAACTTCACGACGGCCTGGACATGATGTACTCACCCACCACCTTGTCTTATAAGAGACAGAGGGACCACCTCCCTTTCTTAAACTCCATTCAAAAACAGCCAAGTGCAAAAGGTTCAAATCCAGTTCCGACTTCAGCCAAACGGTAAATATCCTTATGACGATAAAAAAAAGAGCAAAACATCCCTCGACACACACCAGCGCCGATGCCTGTGATCAACACATTAGCATAGGACGGCTGGGATATTTTAAAAATCAACATTCAGACTCACACCCGGTACATGTGGATACAAACAAGTATCAATTTTTACATGACCAGTTGTATAACTTGCATGTGTGTGGTGCGTGTGTGTCTGTGTGTGGTGTGTGTGCATGCATGTGTGTGTCTATAGCTCAGTGTGTGTCGGAGAGGGGAATTGATCATTTTGACAAGGTGAAAATGACAAAAAAAAACGGCTCTTAAAATCGCCTGGCCTCTCCCCTGATATGTGACTCACACCAGTTACTGCTATCCCTTCTGACTGATGTTGGGTAGCAAAAGAGAGAGTGGGAGGAGAGCAGGGAGAGGAAAGGATGGGAAGATTGAATCACCGGGGCTTTGAAACAAAATCGTATGTTACGCGGACTATGCTCGCTTTGTAAGTTATGGCTGTGTGCATGTGTGAGGAGGAGAGGGAGAGCAGAGAGAGAGAGCAGAGAGAGAGAGAGAGAGAGAGAGAGAGAGAGCACAGAGAGAGAGAGAGAGAGAGAGAGAGGCTTAGCAGGGACTGGGAGATGAGTTAGAGGCACTGTTGCCATGACAATGGGGAGAGTTGGTGTAGTGCAGGTCAGGGGTGGTTGGCTAGCTGGCTGGACAGCCGTTAAGGAGAGGAGAGTGACAGACAGGCATGTTGGTAAAACGTCCAGACACCTATGACTGACTGACAGATGGACGACTGTGTGGCGTACATATCTGTCTGTCCACACACACACATAAATGCACACACACACACGGGTGTACACACACACACACACACACACACAGACACACACACATACACACTCAAAATGGGACCGCCGGACGAGTGTATGTGACTAAGATCTGTCTCTCTACACCCAAAGTATCTCAGCTGCCAGACGAGTGTTTGACATACTCCAAACGTCTCCAAACAGCACTAACCGGATTCAACTGGAGTTGTCCGTTTTCTGTGTATGTCCTTCAAGTCATATTCTTTATAAATCAAGTCCTATGAAATGCAATAGGTACTCACATCCAACTGGGCAACAACTGGTTGAATCAACGTAGTTTCCACAGTCATTTGAACTAAATATTTTAAAGTGTTGACGTTGAATCAAAGTGGAAAACTGATTGGATTTGCAAAAAGTCACCGTAAAGGAATTGAGTGTTTTTCCCTCCACCCAACTTTAAACCTAAATCCAATGAAATGTGTTGATTTAACGTTGAATTCAACCAAATGTAATTCAAAACTAGACGTTGAATTGACGTCTGTGCCCAGTGGCATAATACTTTGCTCAATTCAGGCCGTGTGATCCATGTAGTTACAGGAATTACAGGTGCCTTTTCACCTTGCGTCAGGAACAGGAGTCTAAGTTCTAAGCAAAATAAGTGGTGGGTGCTGCTGAAGGCTTGTTTGGCCTTGTGAGAAAGTGTGTGGTGAATATGGAACTTTAAAAGCCACAGGAGGGCGAGGGGAATATTCAAGGTTGGATCTTACACCCATTCACTGCAATCTTCCATTGTTTACACCGGCCTCTCTCTCTCTCTCTCTCTTCTCTACCGCTCTATTCTTTACCTCTCTCTCCTCTACCTCTCTCTCCTCTACCTCACTCTCTCTTCTCAACCTCTCTCTCTCTCTCTCTCTCTCTCTCTCCTCTACCTTACTCTCTCCTCTCCCTATCTCTTCTCTACCTCTCTATCTCTCCTCTATCTCACTCTCTCTCCTCTCCCTCTCCTCTCCCTATCTCTTCTCTACCTCTCTCTACCTCACTCTCTCCTCTCCCTCTCTCTTCTCTCTCTACCTCACTCTCCCTCCGCTCCCTATCTCTTCTCTACCTCTCTCTACCTCACTCTCTCTCCTCTCTCCTCTACCTCTCTCTCTCTACCTCTCTCTCTCTCTTCTAGATGTCTCTCTCTGACCAGTAGTCCTTATTTCTTGCTGTGGAGGTTGGGTTGACGATTAGTCAAGACCTTGTTTTGAATAATGCAAGCGTTCTCTGATCAAAGGTAGTAATAATATCCAACCTAACAATAAAAAACAATACATGAAAATCCCCAGAAATAAAGGAATTAAGAAATGAAGAAATATTAGAACGAGCAATGTCAGAGTAGGGAATATAAATATACAGTGCCTTCAGAAAGTATTCACACCCCTTGACATTTTCAAAATGTTGTTGTTCCATAGCCTGAATTTAAAATGGATTAAATTGAGATGTTGTGTCACCGGCCAACACACAACACCCTATAATGTCAACGTGGAATTATGTTTTTCGAAATTTGTACAAATGAATAACAAATGAAAAGCTGAAATGTCTTGAGTCAATAAGTACTCAAACCATTTGTTGTGGAAAGCCTCAACAAGTTCAGGAGTTAAAATGTGCTTAATAAGCACATGATGATAAGTTACATGGACTCACTCTGTGTGCAATAATAGTGTTTAACCCTCCTGTTGTGTTTGTTTCATGTTAATTCATTCTGTGTTCCCGGTCCATAATGACCTCCCCATTATAGCTGATTATAAATCCATAATAATCCATATATTATCACCTAATGTTGTGTTAGATCTTTTTAGCAACTTAAAGTCTTGTGAACATTACAAGTTTTGAACTTCTATTTGCTATTTACGGCCTGTAGGCCTCATTGACCTGAGCGCATACAACTCGTTTTTGAGCAAAGAAAGCATAATGTATGGATTATTTTGACTCTAACAAATACTCAGATGAAACATATCGTGCTATTTATCACTGCCTACTTTGTGTCAAAGTTTAACAAGGACATTTGTTTTGAAACCATTTCAAATGTTTCAATCGTGGCAGGATTTTATTTCATCAACCTGGGATATGGCGTCTCTCGTTGGCCCTGGGGTCATAACAAATTCCCATTCTTTGACCGGAATGTAACAACAACCTCAGCAGGGCCCTCTTCGTCGTCACTGGATTGTTCCACATCGGTTGTCTCTTGGTCTGGATCACATTCTGTGTTGTCTTCACCATCTGACACGTCCTCCTCTAATGCATCTTGACTGTCAGATTGGCCTCTCTCTGACCTGTCTTCTCCTCACCAGTGTCATGATCAAAGATACGATCAAGAGCCTCACGTACAGTATGTCGTTTGGTCATTGGCTTCCACAGATCGAATTGTGAGCAAGGCCTCAAAAAAGCTTTATATACCAGAGCTGCGAGAAAAGTTACATTTATTATTGAAACAATGTTGAGATTGTTTGCGAGAATGCAAACAGGTGTGGTTCCCGTGGGGGTTGCCATGGAAGCCAAGAACGGGAGTGAGGTGTGTGTGTGTGTGCTCAAACTCACATGCATGTGGGGGAGAGGAAGGGTGTCCATCTGATGAATGGGCATGTGCCTGAAGTACATTTTATACACTAATTGTAGTCTCTAATTTCTAATATAATTATTGGTAAGGTCCCTCAGTCAAGCAGTGAATTTCAAACACAGATTCAACTTATAATTCACTGTATCACAATTCCAGTGGGTCAGAAGTTTACATACACTAAGTTGACTGTGCCTTTAAACAGCTTGGAAAATTCCAGAAAATGTTACGGCTTTAGAAGCTTCTGATAGGCTAATTGACATCAATCGAGTAAATCGGAGGTGTACCTGTGGATGAATTTCAAGGCCTATCTTCAAACTCAGTGACTCTTTGCTTGAAATCATGGGAAAATCAAAAGATATCAGCCAAGACCTCAGAAAACAATTGTAGACCTCCACAAGTCTGGTTCATCCTTGGGAGCAATTTCCAAACACCTGAAGGTACCACGTTCATCTGTACAAACAATAAGCAAGTATAAACACCATGGGACCACGCAGCCGCCATACCACGTACCTTGGTGCGAAAAGTCCAAATCAATCCCAGAACAACAGCAAAGGACTTTGTGAAGACGCTGGAGGAAACAGGTACAAAAGTATATATTATCACAGTAAAACGAGTCCTATATCGAAATAACCTGAAAGGCCACTCAGAAAAGAAGAAGCCACTGCTTCAAAACCACCATAAAAAGCCAGACTACAGTTTGCAACTGCACATGGGGACAAAGGTCGTACTTTTTGGAGAAATGTCCTCTGGTCTGATGAAACAAAAATACAACTTTTTGGCCTTAATGACCATGGTTATGTTTGGAGGAAAAAGGGGGAGGCTTGCAAGCCGAAGAACACAATACCAACCTTGAAGCGCGGGGTGGCAGTGTCATGTTGTGGGGGTGCTTTGCTGCAGGAAGGACTGGTGCACTTCACAAAATAGATGGCATCATGAGGCTGGAAAATTATGTGGATATATTGAATGGATATACAGACATCAGTCAGGAAGATAAAGCTTGGTCACAAAAGGATCTTCCAAATGGACAATGACCCCAAGCATACTTCCAAAGTTGTGGCAAATGGCTTAAGGACAACAAAGTCAAGGTATTGGAGTGGCCATTACAAAGCCCTGACCTCAATCCCATAGAACATTTGTGGGCAGAACTGAAAAAGCGTGTGCGAGCCAGGAGGCCTAAAAACCTGACTCAGTTACACCAGCTGTGTCAGGAGGAATGGGCCAAAATTCACCCAACTTATTGTGGGAAACTTGTGGGAGGCTACCCGAAACGTTTGACCCAAGTTAAACAATTTAAAGGCAATGCTACTAAATACTAATTGAGTGTATGTAAACTTCTGACCAACTGGGAAAGTGATGAAAGAAATAAAGGCTGAAATAAATCATTCTCTCTACTATTATTCTGACATTTCACATTCTTAAAATAAAGTGGTGATACTAACTGACCTAAGACAGGGAATTTTTACTAGGATTAAATGTCAGGAATTGTGAAAAACTTCCGACTTCAACTGTACATGTAGGTAATCTTATGGCGTGGGGTAGAAGCTGTTTAGAAGCCTTTTGGATCTAGACCTGATGCTCTGGTACCGCTTGCCATGCGGTAGAAAAGAGAACAGTCTATGACTAGGCTGGCTGGAGTCTTTGACAATTTTCAGGAACTTGAAGCTCTCAACCTGCTCCACTGCAGCCCTGTCGATGAGAATGGGGGTGTGCTCAATTCTCTTTTTCCTGTAGTCCACAATCATCTCCTTTGTCTTGATCACATTGAGGGAGCGGTTGTTGTCCTGGCACCACACGGCCAGGTCTCTGACCTCAACCCTATAGACTGTCTCGTCATTGTCGGTGATCAGGCCTACCACTGTTGTGTCATCGGCAAACTTAATGATGGTGTTGGAGTCGTGGCTGGCCGTGCAGTCCTGCGTGAACAGGGAGTACAGGAGGGGACTGAGCACGCACCCCTGAGGGGCCCCTGTGTTGAGGATCAGCGTGGCGGATGTGTTGTTACCTACCCACTCTACAATACTATCTTCATTGACAGAGTGAAAAGAAGGAAGCCTGTACCAAAAAAAGTATACTGCAAAAAAACGGGGCAAAGCAATTCACTGTTTGTCCTGAAAACAAAAGTGTAATGTTCGGGGCAAATCCAAATCCAAATAATTTTTTCAAGGATAGTGGTGGCTGCATCATGTTACAGGTATGCTTGTAATTGTTAAGGACTGTGGAATTTTACAGAATAAAAAAAAACTGAATGGATCTAATTAAAGGAACAAACCTAAAGGAGAATCTGGTTCAGTGTGCTTTCCACCAGACACTGGGAGATTAATTCACCTTTCAGCAGGACAACAACCTAAAACACAAGGTTAAATCTATACTGGAGTTGCTTACTAAGAAGACAGTGAATGACCCTTAGCGGCCAAATTGTAGTTTTGACCTAGATTTACTTGAAAATCTATGGCAAGACTAGAAAATGGTTGTTTAGCAATTATCTAGAACCAATTTGACAGAGCTTGAAGAATTGTTTGAAGTATAATGGGCACATTTAGCACAATCCAGGTGTGGAAAGCTCTCAGAGAATAACCCCAAAAGACTGACAGCTGTAATTGCTACCAAAGGTGTATTGACTCGGGGGTGTGAATACTTATGTATATTAGATATTTATTTCATTTTCAGTAAATGTGATAAACATCTTAACATGTTTTCACTTTGTCATTATGGGGTATTGTGTGTAGATGGGTGAGAACCTAAAAAGATTGAATCCATTTTGAATTCAGGCCGCAACACAATACAATGTGTACAGTGGGATGCAGGGTGGTATGCTGCTGGCACAATACACACTCTCAGAAATGTCTGTGCTGGCCTCCTTTCTAACTAAGGAGCACGTCATATATATTTATATATATATATATATATATATATATATATATATATATATATATATATCTTTCTCTCTCTCTCTCTCTCCTCTCTCTCCCCCCCAACTATTGCTGAGAGGGAGGTGGGAATAGGCCCTCAAATCACAATAATGGTCGTTTCTGGAACATTGAAAATGTCACCTTGGGTTTCTACTTCCCATATGACGGTTCAATATTTGTATGCGAGATAATGTCATTTCTACCTGGAAAAAGAGACCAGGAGTGGTGTTTAATGTGGTGAAGCAGGTTATTTCTTGTCGGTTTAAGTGTGGCCAGTGACATTTGCACACACACCCACACACACACACATAAATGCACACATTAAACACAAATACACAAACATACAGACACAGACACACACACACACAGAGAGAGAGCGAGAGAAAGACACACACACAGAAGCGAGTCGTAGTGAGGTTAAAGGCTGTGACAGCTCCAGTTTCAGGACTAACACATGACTCGAAACCGTTTTCTTAACAAGCGTGTTCTTTTACACGGTCCAATAATGGGAAGCACAGGCAATTACACATGCAGTGTTGTCCTGGGTTAAAAGGGTATATGCATGTCATCGAGTGCCTGTGCATGTGACTTTGTGTCACAGTGGTGATTGCCTGTGTGTGTGTGTGTATGTGTGTGTGCAGCCAAGATCCAAGGCGAAATTCAACATCAATCCAGGTACCCAGGATGTAGGGAGATTAATTAAAAACCAGCCACAAGGGGCAATGGTGAGTGCTATTATCATGAACAATTTTGTATTTAACCTTCATTTAACTAGGGAAGTCAGTTCATTAAGAAGACATTCTTATTTACAATGACAGCCTACCAGGGAACAGTGGGTTAACTGCCTTGTTCAGGGGCAGAACGACACATTTTTACCTTGTCAACTCAGGATTTGATCCAGCAACCTTTCGGTTCCTGGCACAATGAGCTAACCACTAGGCTACGTGCCGCCCTTAGGCATGCAGTTTGTTAGGGCATTGTGGACGGGGATGACTGATGGGCGTAAGCTGCGAACTCCAGCTCTGAGGATCAAATGTTCAATCCCAGAAATGAATGCCTAAACGTAACCTTTGAAATGTGACGTTTATGGACAAATGTGTGTGTGTGTGTGTGTGTGTGTGCACCAGTAGTGTGTATATACAGTGCCTTCAGAAAGCATTCAAACCCCTTGACTTATTCCACATTTGGTTGTGTCACAGCCTGAATTCAAAATAGATTTTTTGTTTTCTTTTTCTCCCATCTACACACAAAACCTCCTGAAGACAAAGTGAAAGCATGTTTTTAGAAATTTTTGCAAATTAATTGAAAATGAAATACAGACATATCTAATTTACATAAGTATTCACACCCCTGAGTCAATACTTTGTAGGAGCACCTTTGGCAGCGATTTTCACCCGTGATACTTTCTGGGTAAGTATCGAACAGCTTTCCACAACTGGATTGTGCAACATTTACCCATTATCCTTTTCAAAATTCTTCAAGCTCTGTCAAATTGGTTCTTGATCATTTCTAGACAACCATTTTCAGATTTTGCCATACATTTTCAAATAGATTTACAGTAAGTCAAAACTGTAACTCACTGTCTTCTTGGCAATCAACTCCAGTGAATATTTATCCTTTTGTTTTAGGTGAATTCATCTCCCAGTGTCTGATGGAAAGCAGACTGAACCAGGTTTTCCAGAGCTCCATTCTGTTTATTTTTTATCCTGAAAAACTCCCCAGTCCTTAATGATTACAAGCATACCTATAACATGATGCAGCCACCACTGTGCTTCAAAATATGGAGAGTGGTACTCAATAATATTTGCATTGGATTTGCCTCAGGACAAAAAGTGAATTGCTTGGCCACATATTTTGCACTATTACTTTAGATGCATTGTTGAAAACAGGATGCATGTTTTGGAATAGTTCTATTCTGTACAGACATCCTTATCACTCTGTCACTTTGGTTAATATTGTGGAGTAACTACAATGCTGTTGATTAATCCTCAGTTATCTCCTATCACAGTCATTAAGCCCTGTAACTATTTTAAAATCACCATTGGCCTCATGGTGAAATCCCTGAGCGGTTTCCTTCCTCTCCGGAAACTGATTTAGGAAGGATGCCTGTATCTTTGTAGTGACTGGGTGTATTGATACACCATCCAAAGTGTAATTAATAACTTCACCATACTCAAAAGGAAATTCAATGTCTGTTTTTTCTACATTGTAGAATAATAGTGAAGAAATCAAAACTATGAAATAACACGTATGGAATCATGTAGTAACCAAAAAGTGTTAAACAAACAAATATATTTTATATTTTACATTCTTCAAAGTAGCCACCCTTTGCCTTGATGACAGCTTTGCACACTCTTGGCATTCTCTCAACAAGCTTCACTTGGAATTGCATATGCTGAGCACTTGTTGGCTGCATTTCCTTCACTCTGCGGTCCAACTCATCCCAAACCATGTCATGTGGGTTGAGGTCAGATGATTGTGGAGGCCAGGTCATCTGATGCAGCACTCCATCACTCTCATTCTTGGTCAAATAGCCCTTACACAGCCTGGAGGTGTGTTGGGTCATTGTCCTGTTGAAAAACAAATGATGCAAACCAGATGGGATGGCGTATCGCTGCAGAATGCTGTGGTAGCCATGCTGGTTAAGTGTGCCTTGAATTCTAAATAAATCACTGATAGTGTCACCAGCTGATAGTGTCACCCCACACCATCACACCTCACATGCGGAGATCATCCATTCACCTACTCTGCGTCTCACAAAGACACGGCGGTTGGAACTGAAATTCTCAAATTTGGACTCATCAGACCAAAGGACAGATTTCCACCGGTCTAATGTCCATTGGTCGTGTTTCTTGGCCCAAGCAAGTCTCTTCTTCTTATTGGTGTCCTTTAGTAGTGGTTTCTTCGCAGCATTTCGACCACGAAGGCCTGATTCCCGCAGTCTCCTCTGAACAGTTGATCTTGAGATGTCTGTTACTTGAACTCTGTGAAGCATTTATTTGGGCTGCAATTTCTGAGGCTGGTAACTATAATTAACGTATCTTCTGCAGCAGAGATAACTCTGGGTCTTTCATTCCTGTGGCGGTCCTCATGAGAGCCAGTTTCATCATAATGCTTGATGGTTTTTGTGACTGCACTTGAAGAAACTTTTAAAGTTCTTGCCATAATATGGACTTGGTATTTTACCAAATAGGGCTATATTCTGTATACCACCCCTACCTTGTCATAACAGCACTGATTGACACAAATGCATTAAGAAGGAAATAAATTCCACAAAGAAATTCTACAAGGCACACGTGTTAATTGAAATGCATTCCTGGTGACTACCTCATGAAGCTGGTTGAGAGATGCCAAGAGTGTGCAATGTTGTCATCAAGGCAAAGGGTGGCTACTTTGAAGAATCTAAAGAGAAGAACCATAGAGTTACAATGGGATGACCTGACACAGGTGGCCAACTTTTGGCCATGTCGCCAAGACACCAATGTATATTCTAGTGTTTTATATGGTTCCCTATTTTTTTTAAATACATTTTCAAAACTTTCAAAACCTGTTTTTGCTTTGTCATTATCGGGTATTGTGTATAGATTGGTGAGGGTGAGATGAAAAAAATGAAATCAATTTTAGAATAAAGCTGTAATCTAACTAAATGTGGAAAAAGTCAAGGGGTCTGAATACCTTCCAAAGGCATTGTATGAGTGGGGTACAGAGATGAGGTAGTCATTGAAAAAAATCATGTTAAACACTATTATTGCACACAGAGTGAGTCCATTCAACTTATTATGAGACTTGTTAAGCACAATTTTACTCCTGAATTTATTTAGGATTTCTAAAAACATTATTCAATTTAGACAGGTGGAGTTTTGTATCCAGGTCAGTAACCCAACACATCTAAATGTAATGTGTTTTAAAATCAGGCTGTAACAGGCAAGGGGTGTGAAAACTTTGTGACGGCACAGTAAGGCATTCACCCCCACAGCTCTCAGAAGCTCTTCATCTGGTTGAGAATCTGGGTTACAAGTCTATCATAGGCACATAAGGAGGAGACACACCACACAGAGCGAGAGTGGTGGGGAGAAAGAGAGAAAGAGAGAGAGAGTGTGTTTCTTGGTGCATGTAATGCAAGGCTGTGTGTTAGTGCTACAGTACATACCGTGAATGTGCATGTGTGTGTCAGTTACAGGTAGAGTGAGAGAAAGTGCCCAACCAAGAAGGGCCTACAGCAGTGCCTCGATCTTCTGCACAGATTCTGTCAGACTTCGGCCCTGACAGTTCATCTCTGTAAAACTCAAAAAAAAATAATGGTGTTTAAAAATAAAAAAAATCCCAGTTGCCAGGACCATAAATACACATTCTACCTAGAGACTGTTGCCTTAGAACACACGGACAATGGACCTACCACGGCCTAAACATCGGCGCCGCAGATAACGTCCACGAAGCTGTGAACAACCGGAGAGACAAGGCAAGAAAAGCCCTCTCAGCCAGCTGTTCACAAACACAAACAGAACCCACAGAGCCCCAGGACAGCAACACAACTAGACCTAACCAAATAATGAGAAAACAAAAAGAGAATAAGTTGAAACATTAGAAAGAATCAACAAAAAAACAAAGCAAACTGGAATGTCATTTGGCCATAAACAGCAAATGCACAGTAGTGAAATACCTGACCACTGTGACTGACACAACATTTCAGATAACTATGTACATACTAAATCAGCGGGTCCTTCTTATTGAGAGAGGCCGCAATTGGCAGACCTGTCTCTCTAGAGAATACAGGATATGTGCCCACAGCCCACAAAATGAGGTGGAAACTGAGCCTGCACTTCGTAACCTCCTGTCAAATGTGTGACCATATTAGAGACACATATTTCTCTCAGATTACACAGTTTCCCATGCCAATAAAGCTCTTTGAATTGAATTGAGAGATAGAGAGAGAGAGAGAGAGAGAGAGAGAGAGAGAGAGAGAGAGAGAGAGAGAAAGAGAGAGGGTGTTTATATAATTCTCTATTCATATTTCATGGCAGCAGAGAGACTATCGCAGGACTTTGTTCAGCATAACACCATTTCCCTTCTAACACAGCCTCTGAGGTGTGGGGAGAACAGTTACAGCACGCCTATAATGCACCAGTCGCCATCTTGAATCACATGTGATCCACCACTCCTGGGTCGTATTCATTTGTTCACACCGTATCAAAACATGTTGCAACAGAAAGCAAAAACAACTTTTTATTTTGGAACAAATTCCGCTAGTCCCACCCTTTTTCAATACAACCCTGGGTTCACTGTAAGTCAGGTGCTAGGTGGGCGGGGTTAGCTTTTTGGGGGGACGACTACTCGATTGGTTCTATGGTACCAGGCAATATCAATAGAGCCAGCTAAAGATTTTGAACAGTACTTGAGCCCAGGTCTGAAATCTATACCATCCTCACTCTCCCTTCGAGTCAGAGGAGATATGTCAAGCGTTTTATTTATCATTGCCGTTCATTTTGGACATTAATGGAAGCGACACCATTCACTGAAATGGCTAATCAGGATCTAACCATATAAATTGAAGCCGAGTACAAGCCAATGAATCGTCCGTGCTGGTAATTGATTTTCCTCAAGGGTGACCAAATGGTCGGGACCACCTCTACTGACAAGGTCAAAGACATTGGCTATCGTCCCAATACTCTCATAAAAACGTCCACATATCTTCAATGTGTTTCCCTTTGCTGAGACCTCACTGTAACACGTGGTGAAGGCTGCATGGCATTCCACCATAGAGATACAATAGAATGATCTGTCACAGGTGGTCAACTTCTGGTCATGTTGCCAAGACATCAATGTCTATTCTAGTGTTTTCTATGGTTCCTTACGTTCTGTGGTCTCAACTTCAGGAGATGGGGGTAAGGGCCTGCGATAGACTACGTGCTGTCCAGGAGGTGAAAATGTACAGTTGAAGACGGAAGTTTACATACACTTAGGTTGGAGTCATTAAAACTTGTTTTTCAACCACACCACAAATTTATTGTTAACAAACTATAGTTTTGGCAACTCGATTAGGACATCTACTTTGTGCATGATACAAATAATTTACCCAGCAATTGTTAACAGACAGATTATTTCACTTATAATTCACTGTATCACAATTGCAGTGGGTCAGAAGTTTACATACACTAAGTTGACTGTGCCTTTAAACAGATTGGAAGATTCCAGAAAATTTTGAAATGGCTTTAGATGCTAATGATAGGCTAATTGACATAATTTGAGTCAACTGGAGGTGTACCTGAGGCCTACCTTCAAACTCAGTGCCTCTTTGCTTGGCATCATGGGAAAATCAAAAGAAATCAGCCAAGACCTCAGAAAAAACCTCCACGAGTCTGTTTCATCCTTGGGAGCAATTTCCAAACGCCTGAATGTACCACGTTCATCTGTACAAACAATAGTACGCAAGTATAAACACCATGGGACCACGCAGCCGTTATACTGCTGAGGAAGGAGACACGTTCTGTCTCTTAGAGATGCACATACTTTGGTGTGTAAAGTGCAAATCAATCCCAGAACAACAGCAAAGGACTGTGTGAATATTCTGCAGGAAACAGGTACAAAAGTATCTATATCCACAGTAAAACGAGTCCTATATCGACATAACCTGAAAGGACACTCAGCAAGGATGAAGCCACTGCTCCAAAACCTCCATAAAAAAGCCAGACTACGGTTTGCAACTGCACATGGGGACGAAGATTGTACCTTTTGGAGAAATGTCCTCTGGTCTGATGAAACAAAAATAGAAATGTTTGGCCCTAATAACCATTGTTATGTTTGGAGGAAAAAGGGGGAGGCTTGCAAGTAGAAGAACACCATCCCAACCTTGAAACACAGGGGTGGCAGCATCATGTTGTGGGGGTGCTTTGCTGCAGGAAGGTCTGGTGCACTTCACAAAATAGATGGCATCATGAGGAAAGAAAAGTATGTGGATATATTGAAGCAACATCTCAAGACATCAGTCAGGAAGTTAAAGCTTGGTCGCAAATGCGTCTTCCAAATGGACAATGACCCCAAGCACACTTCCAAAATTTTGGCAAAATGGCTTAAGGACAACAAAGTCAAGGTGTAGGAGGTGTTACACCAGCTCTTTCCCAAGCTAAATCAATTAAAAGGAAATACTACCAAATACTAACTGAGTGTATGTAAACTTCTGACCTACTGGGAATGTGATGAAAGCTAAATTAAAGCTGAAATAATTCATTCTTTCTACTATTATTCTGACATTTCACATTCTTAAAATAAAGTGTTGATCCTAACTGACCTAAGATAGGGAATTTTAACTAGAATTAAATGTCAGGAATTGTGAAAAACTGAGTTTAAATGTATTTGGCTAAGGTGTATGTAAACTTCCGACTTCAACTGTACATCTACCTGCCTCACACCACAGAAACAGGAGACATTCTCCTGCCCTGTGGGCCTTTCTGGCTCAGACAAGAATTGCTTATCGACTCCATTCATACCAGTGGTCAAGGAAGATGAGGAAAGGAAGGATAGGAATATTTTCAAGACCATTGGAACAGAGGCCTTACTCACAGTCACAGGGTAAGACTGAAGACTGCCACTGGCAACAGTAGAGTCACCGACAGAGGAGAAAACAGCCAGCCAAATCGGTCAAGCTTTTCCTCGACAACTCTACGATGCACTTCTCTGTCGCCCGCCACATGTTTCGGGATGTGGTGGATTTCACTCCCACTGTGTGGGGCAATCTCAAGAGATAAATGAGAGAAATGTGGTGCTTTTATTGTGGAAGCTCACAGCACAGCCGCTTAGTTTTCTAATGTGACATTCATTAGCAGCAGTGTGTGTGTGTGGGTGTGCGTGTGTACATGTCAACTGCATGCGGGTGACTGCCCGTGTGTGTGTGTGCGTGTGTGTGTGTGTGTGTGTGTCTCGAGACTCAGAAACCAAGGTGTTTCAGAATAGTGGCAACCAACCACGTGTCCATAGATCTCCAGTTCCATTGCCCACACATTATATTCAGAGAGGATCAGATTCATTAAGCCATGATGACAGAACCACAGAGCTCCATTCCCTCTACTGGGCCTAATTACAAACAGTCCCATCTGGCCGGAGGAGATATACTGAATGAGTCTCAAATGGCAACCTAATCCCTTTTTTATTGTACTACTTTTGACCAGTAGAGGTGAAAAGTAGTGCACTATAAATGGACTAGGGTGCCATTTGGGATGCAAAACACTGTGATTCACCAGGACTGAATTAACCTTGTCATATCGTTTCCTTTCCCCTGGGTGTGTGTGTGTGTGTGTGGTTGTGTGTGAGACACTTTTGGCCTTCTTCATGGTACTTTTGGTGAATTACAAGAGCGCAATCGATCGCTCATTGGGAGCTTTGGGTTGAGGTGGGAGATGTGGGTGGTTGGTCGTTTGGAGAGAGTAGATGGCATGTCATTTAGTGTGCAGAAAGGAACACAATTTGAGCTATCAACCTGTGTCAACCATGTCAACCTGTGTGTGTGTGTGTGTGCATGCGTGAGTGTTAAGATAAACCACATCTCCAGCTAAATGACCATTCGCTTCCACAGCAGCTGGCCACCCAGTGTTAACATTCATAAATGAATATTCAATATGTACACGGGGATAAGAGCGAGTGGGTATGCCACCCTTAAAATTAATGCCATGAATAAACAAAGGTAAAAAACGTTACATTCCTACTGGTTAGGAAATTAAAAGAGAGTATGTTCAGAACACACACACTCACACATATGCACACACACACACACACACACACACACGCATATATGCCCACAAACACACAAACACACACAGACACATGCATAAAAGCTCCGGAAATGACAGCGAGGGACATCTCATTCCTACTGGTTAGGAAATTAAAAGAGAGCATCTGCAGAACACCTCGACACAGACAGACAGACAGACAGACAGACAGACAGACACACACACACACACACACACAGACAGACACACACACACGTATAAAATGCTGCCCACTCTCTGTGTATGTGACATATCAGAGTTAGTTTGTAACTTTCCCGGATGTCAAGTAAATAAAGCTCACAGCGTGAAATAGCTCACAATCCAGGATTATGACACACGCACACGCGCGCACACACACACACACACACACACAACGGCTGTGCGACTTCAAATGGAAAGTAGCAGGTAATACTGTATGTTGCCACAAGTGATGTTTATTTTCTTACACAAGTACCACGTAAGATTATGATGGTGAGCCATAGCTTTCTTCCTTCCGAGACCTTTGCATTCTTATTGAAATCGATTCAAGCAGGGGAAGTAAGTATGTTGCCCGATACAGTTATTATTCCGTAAACAATAATTGCGAGTTCCACAAATGATTACTCTCCCTCTTTCTCTTTGTTTCTTGTGGGTCTAAGAAGCGATAGACTAGAGATAGAATATAGATCTCCTGCAGACTGATAGCAGCCGTGTAGAAGAGAAGTGGCTTGCCCTCTTTTATAGTTCCTGTAATTAGGATTTATTATTTTAGACCGCGTCTTGATCCTCGCATGCTGCCTCCCCGATGTATACTGCCACACGTGTGTGTGTGTGTGTTCGGGTGCGGGTGTGGGTGTGTGTGTGGGTGTGTGGGTGCGGGTGTGTGTGTGTGTGTGTGCGGGTGTGTGTGTGTGTGTGTGTGTGTGTGTGTGTGTGTGTGCGGGTGTGGGTGTGTGTGTGTGGGTGGGTGGGTGTGTGTGTGTGTTCGGGTGCGGGTGTGTGTGTGGGTGTGGGTGCGGGTGTGTGTGTGTGTGTGTGTGTGTGTGTGTGTGTGTGTGTGTGTGCGGGTGCGGATGCGGGTCTGTGTGTGTGTGCGGGTTCGGGTGCGTGTGTGTGGGTGTGTGTGTGTGTGTGTGGGTGTGGGTGCGCGTGTGTGTGTGTGTCCGGGTGTGGGTGTGTGGGTGTGGGTGTGAGTGGGTGTGTGGGTGTGAGTGGGTGTGTGTGTGTGTGTGCGGGTGCTGGTGGGTGTGTGTGTGTGTGTGTGTGTGTGTGTGGGTGTGAGTGGGTGTGTGTGTGTGTCATATCGATCCTGAACCCCAAAACCCCCTGTCTATTTATCGCTTTATTGTTGTACTGTTGCACTGCGGCAGGAATACAATTTCATTATGCCCCATGGAACGATGATAACCAACCAAAACTCATTTGAGGGTCGGGTAATAAAGCAATTACACTGGCCTGGGAATAAGGCATAAAACGCTTTTTCATGGCGGTTCCGAGGCTAATTTACAGAATAGGTGGTACAATGCGGGTGGTGAGGACAGTGATGAGGCTGCCAGGGACACAGCGGAGGGAAAGGCACTGCTTTTCAAAGCTTAATAGAAGAATGACCTTCGAAAGAAAATATATTGCAGCACGGCTTGGCAATAGCCTTATTATTGTTGGGCCAACAAAGCCTCATTCGTGTTTCATAATGATTTATAGATTTCCTGTGTTTCTTTTGACTCAATACAAGTGTGGGGACTTTGACACTCGCGAGCTTGTTTGGTGTAAAGAAAGAAAATGAAATGTCGCCCACTCCCTGTGTATGTGACATTTCCGAGTTAGTTTGTAACTTTGCCCGACAGTCAGAGGATGGATATCTAAGCGGAGTTTAGACTAAATTGGCATTGATTCTTCTCTCAATCCATGAGGACTTCGCATATGAATGAGGTTGTCTTACAAATGAAGAAGTACAGACTTTCGCTTGCTTGTTTCTCAATTGTTCTCTAGTCCAAGGTTAACTTAATTGAGTCAATAAACTGGATCCTGTTCTCACTATATTCTCGTAAGACGAGTGCAAACTGTTCCCTGTGTAAATCACATATAAACACTTGATTACGATACATGATTTATATATAGCATGTTATTTATACATTGCACTCCCTGATACTATATATAGACTTGCCAACTTTCCAGAAATCCTGACTGGAGGACTCCTCATTCCGTAAGTCTTCCAACTGAACAAGCTGGGAATTTTGGGAAAGTTGCCTGAATGTTGTGACCCTAACCATAAACATTGTCCACAGACTGATTCATGTTTAAGGGCAGACTGACACTCGAGGGGTTTGTAAACAGAGTGCGTATATAAACAGTACTTCTATATATTTTCTAACATGGCCAACCAACTTTGCAAGGTTGCAAAATGATTCTGTTAACATTAAACTGTCACCGTCGGCAACAATTACTAATAAACATGTTTCTGTCTTTCCGTACCTGGCCTGCTAAGTGCGTATGTTCTACGTGCATTACTTTTGACCAAAGTCCTATTGGGAAATAGGGACTATACTGCCATTTGGCACGCATCCTGTTGAGGAGAGCAGAAGCTGCTGTTTCCTTGCTTCCTTCCTCCAATAACAAAAGTGGTTCATCAAGCACAAACAGACCTGGATAAAGCAGCCAGAGAAAGATACTGTCTGCCAGAGACAGAAATGGTCACATCACACATGCACAACAAGGAGCCATGTGCACTTCTCTTTATGTACACATAAGGTAGCTAATTTAGTGAAAGAAACAACTTATTTTTCAGGGGGCTTTTTTTATGCCCGGCAGACAATTCCTATCAGTGTGAATCTTGGGCGGTTTTGACACAATATGTGTCTATATGGTTGAGCATTTACTGAAGCAAGCCAGGGTAAAGCACGTTGGGAGCACTTTGTTTTTATGGGCTAACCAACCAACACAGGAGGTTGGATCGGTGGAGCTTGGTGCTGAGTTACAGGTACATATTATGTGGTTCAGAGTCTAACAACTTTCTCTCTGTAATGGCTGCTTAATATATTGAATAAAAATATAAACGCAACATGCAGCTATTTCAAAGATTTAGCTGAGTTACTGTACACATAAGGACATCAGTCAATTGGAATCAATTAATTAGGCCCTAATCTATGGAGACAATCTATGACTGGGGAGCCAGGCCCAGCCAATCAGAATACGTTTTTCCACACCAAAGGGCTTCGTTACAGACAGAAATACTCCTCAGCACCCTCCGTTGATCCCGCAGGTGAAGAACCTGGATGTGGTCCTGGGCTGGACTGGTTACACATGGTCTGCAGTTGTGAGGCTGGTTGGACGTACTGCTAAACTCTCTAAAACGACATTGGTAGTGAAATTAACATTCAGTTATGTGGAATTGTGCTCTGTGACAAAACTGCTCATTTTAGCACAAGGTGCACCTGTGTAATGATCATGCTGTTTAATCAGCTTCTTGATATGCCACACCTGTCAGGTGGATGGATTACCTTGAAATGTGTGCACAAAATGTGAGAGAAATAAGGTTTTTGTGCATATGGGATATTTCTGGGATCTTTTATTTCAGCTCAGGAAACACCGGACCATATCTACACTTTTGTTCAGTGTAGATATGTTCATTATTTGTCTTTACTTTCTCGGATTGTTTTGCTTTCCCTTCTCTCTATTTCTCTCTTTCTCTCTTTCTCTCTTTCTTTCTTTCTTTCTTTCTTTCTTTCTTTCTTTCTTTCTTTCTTTCTTTCTTTCTTTCTTTCTTTCTTATCATCCACTCCACACTCTCCCCTCAGCATCCCCCGCCTCAAGATGTCATTCTGGCTTCCTCTCTCTCTCCATCATTCCCCTCTTCATCCCCATCCCTCCCTCTATAGCCCATTCCATCCATCCCTCTTTCCCTCCCTCCCTGCCTCCGTCCCTCCCTCCCTCCCTCCATCCGTCCCCTGGTGTCAGCACTGCAGTGTGACTGCTTGCCTGCCACAGTGGAGAGCAGCTCAGAGGAATGTAATTGATTTCAATCACGCCGCGCTCCAGACATTAATGAATGGATGCCAGCCACCAGCACAGCTCTCTCCTGATGTTCCATGTTCCAATCTCCCCGACCCAAATGAAAGAGGCAGAACGAGAGAGTGAGTGAGAGAGAGAAAAATGAAATCATAACTGGATTAATGAGAGTTGTGTAGAGGCCAGCCTCTAGGAGAGGGTGGACAGAAGGCAAAGAGAGACAGGTGTGTAGGTGTGTGTGGGGGGGGGGGGGGGGGGGGGGGGATAACTGCGTCACCCTGGTCCCACTGCTGGTCCCAACAACTTAACTCGGCCGTAAGCCATCTGTGGAAGAAATCCCAGTGGCCCCGATGTGTCCTTCCATCCCCACAAGCCACCCAGCCACTTCCCCCCTTCCCCACTTGACGTATTTTGCTAAAATATGTTTTGATCCTGAGTAAATCTGTTTTTCGATATGCCTGGTGGGAGCCTGCAAGGCGACAATAACTCCCCATGTGTCGCCGGCCCAACCTGGAAACCCACATGGTGCCCGCAAGAGGGAATGGAGAAGTCTGATCAGTTAAGGACTTGGAGAGGAGGGAGTAAAGGGACATGAACTATGACCTCGTCTCAAACAGAATAAGATCAAGGTAACTGTGTTTTGTTCGTAAGCATTTGAGCAATGAGCAATTCTACTGTGAAAGTATGCGAAACGATGAGCTGCACTAGCTTAGCAATAACTCCAAAGGACGGTGAGAACGGATGACACGTTTAACAATTGTCTCAAATTGCACATTTGACACCGAAGGTGATTCATCCAGAGCAATTCATTATCCGCCTGCAGTATCAATCACTAAAATCTCCCTGAACACCTGCTCACAAGTAGGCGTGACACTTTGAAAGAGACGTCAAATGTGCCCTGTTCTGTACGTGTGAGTGAAAACACAGCGTCCTCAGCTATGCATCAGAAGAACCATAAGCACTTTGATCAGATTAGCACGGAAGCCACTAACATATCCCTAAGCCATAGGGCCGGGATGGGTTCGGTTCAGCAGTTCAGCCCCTTCAACGAATCGCTTTACTTAGCCCTTCGTCATTTGCCCGGCAGACAACGAAGATCACTCAGAACAATCGCTCTCTTTCTCTCGCTCCCCACCCTCCCTCTCAAATACTTGTGAGTGTTTGAATGACCCTGTCTGGAGTGACAGGTGGGCAGGGTTTGCACTTTCAGGACTATTCCATGTATTCTATTAAACACAAACTTCCTAGTAATCTGGCTGGGTCAGGTAGGAATAGAATTGGGACCATCAGGGGACGGTCAATGATACCATCTTCAAATAGAATAAAATGTGATTTGTCACATGCGCCGAATACAACAGGTGTTGACTTTAAAGCGAAATGCTTACTTACAAGCTCTTAAACAACAATGCAGTTCAAGCAATAGAGTTAAGAAAATATTTAGAGTAAACTAGAGTAAAAAATAACAATAATGAGGCTATATACAGGGGGTACCGGTACGGAGTCTATGTATGTTGTCACCAAAGCCTCATATTCTACCCACCATTGCGACCTGTACGCTCTCGTTGGCTGGCCCTCGCTTCATTCTCGTCGCCAAACCCACTGGCTCCATGTCATCTACAAGACCCTGCTAGGTAAAGTCCCCCCTTATCTCAGCTCGCTGGTCACCATAGCATCTCCCACCTGTAGTACACGCTCCAGCAGGTATATCTCTCTAGTCACCCCCAAAACCAATTCTTTCTTTGGCCGCCTCTCCTTCCAGTTCTCTGCTGCCAATGACTGGAACGAACTACAAAAATCTCTGAAACTGGAAACACTTATCTCCTTCACTAGCTTTAAGCATCAACTGTCAGAGCAGCTCACAGATTACTGCACCTGTACATAGCCCATCTATAATTTAGCCCAAACAACTACCTCTTTCCCTACTATATTTATTTTATTTATGTATTTTGCTCCTTTGCACCCCATTATTTTTATTTCTACTTTGCACATTCTTCCATTGCAAATATACCATTCTAATGTTTTACTTGCTATATTGTATTTACTTTGCCACCATGGCCTTTTTTTGCCTTTACCTCCCTTATCTCACCTCATTTGCTCACATTGTATATAGACTTGTTTCTACTGTATTATCGACTGTATGTTTGTTTTACTCCATGTGTCGTTGTATGTGTCGAACTACCTTTGCTTTATCTTGGCCAGGTCGCAATTGTAAATGAGAACTTGTTCTCAACTTGCCTACCTGGTGAAATAAAGGTGAAAAAAAAAAAAAAAAAACAGGTTAGTCGAGGTAATTTGTACATGTCAGTAGGGGTAAAGTGTTAGAAGATTTGGACCTAGACTTGGCGCTCCAGTACTGCTTGCCGTGCTGTAGCAGAGAGAACAGTCTATGACTTGGGTGAATGGAGTCTTTGTAAATTTTTTGGACACCGCCTAGTGTATAGGTCCTGGATGGCAGGAAGCTTGGCCCCAGTGATGTACTGGGCTGTACGCACTACTCTCTGTAGCACCTTATGGTCGGATGGCGGTGATGCAAGTAATCAGGATGCTCTCGATGGTGCAGCTATAGAACTATTTGATGATCTGGGGACCAATGCTAAATCTTGTCAGTCTCTTGAGGGGGAAAAGGTGTGCAGTCTTCACAACTTTCTTGATGTGTTTGGACCATGATAGTTTGTTGGTGATGTGGACACCAAGGAACTTGAAAATGTCGACCCACTCCACTACAGCCAAGTCGCTGTGAATGGATGTGGAGTAAATGTGGTCTAGTTTTTTTTTTTTTTTCTCTGGTTGCACATGTGACATGCTGGTAGAAATGAGTTAAAACGGATATAGGTTTGCCTGCATTAAAGTCCTTGGCCACTAAGAGCGGCACTTATGGATGAGCATTTTCTTGTTTGCTTATGGCCTTATACAGCTTGTTGAGTTCGGTCTCAGTGCCAGTGTCGGTTTGTGGGGGTAAATAGACGACGACAGAAAATATAGGTGAAAACTCTCTTGGTAGATCGTGTGGTCTACAGATTATCATGAGGTACTCTACCTAAGGCAAGCAATAGCTCGAGACTACCTTAATATTATACATCGCACACTAGCTGTTATTGACAAATACACACGCACACACCCACCCCTCGTCTTACCCGACGTAGCTATTCTGTCCTGCAGATGCACGGAAAACCCAGCCTACTGTATATTATACATGTCTTCGTTCGGCCACGACTTTGTGAAACATAAGATGTGACAGTTTTTTTATGTCCCATTGGTAGGATAGTCTCGAACGAAGCTCATCCAGTTTATTCTCCAGTAACTGCATGTTGACCAAAATAACGGATGGTAGAGGCGGGTTAACCATCTAATTCTCACAATTCTCACACCCTGATTTTCACCCCCTGTATTTTTCTTCATGTGAATGACAGGGATTTGTGCCTTTAATGGCCCTCCGGCGCCATTAGTGTGCAGAGACACAGTGTTTGTGTATGAATTGGATGGTGTGAAAGCGGCACCACTGAAAATAACCACTCCAGGTTCTGCGATATTATCCCTGTCTGACTGCTGTATGCTCATTAGGAGAGACGGTGAATTGAATTTCCAATCAGTGAGAAGAACAGGCACATGCACAGATAGAGCACAATGGGTGCTGGAGCACCCGCCCCTTTTTCCCTCCTTTGAAGAAAAAGGTGCTCTTTTGATTGGTGTTTTTTTCTTTCTTTCTCTCCTGTAAATACAAATGCAACAAATTGCCTATCAAACGAGATCGTTTCTCATGAACGCATTAATCTTGAAGAAAGTTCCCTGTCCTTCTGCGAGCGTGGCAGTGTGTTGCTGGACTTGTCCTTGTCGCATGCACAAGCTTCCCACCTGCGGTGAGTTTGAAACAAATGCCACTAACTTATGTTGAAATTGCTCGTATTTGTTGTCTCATGGTCAGGGACAGGGAAGGGGGCAACTGCAATTTGATGGTTGGTCAGTAGCAAAACAAATTATACTCAAGTAAGGACTAGTTAGCTTGTTTTGATAGAAAATCAAATCAAATGTATTTATGTAGCCCTTCGTACATCAGCTGATATCTCAAAGTGCTGTACAGAAACCCAGCCTAAAACCCCAAACAGCAAGCAATGCAGGTGTAGAAGCATAGCCTAGCCAACGAGCTGATTCATCTAGCCTACATTAGCATTGCTCATCTGATATAGCCTACCCCCAGTAGCGGTTCCAGCTCCCTTTAATCTGTGATGGTTGCTTGCTTCGCTATTTTGCAGAAGATATAGGCTTATGTTTCAAAAAAAGTGGTACATTTGGCTACTGCAGCAGTCGAAGCATATGCATTTATAAATGTATTGTGTGTGTGTGTGTGTGTGTGGGGGGGGGGGGTGGGGTTTCAGAATCCCTACCAAACCTGTGTTCAACATAGTATTTGGGTTAAACAGAGTATTTGTGTAATTGTGATTGATTGAGTCTGTTTAATGTGCCAGATGGACGGATGGGCTTTGCACTTTTGAACCCAGGTCTGACCTGGGTTCAGAAAGAAAGGGAGACAGCTACTAAAAAAAGGGCACAGCTACTAAAAAACACCTCCAGGCAGACAGTGTACCCACCCAAAATCCAATACATTTGCAGTTCAAAAGGTCTTTTTGAAATGTGTTGAGAATAATTATTTATACACACAGTTCTAGGCCCTAATATCAAAGTGCAGAAAATGCTAAACATCCGTCTACAAACCTAAAGCATCTAATTATCCTAACTAGGCCGAAGAGATGTGGAAAACACACTGGAGCCAAGGACTGGGAGATGAAAGAGGTTGAGAGGGAAAGGGGTGAATTTGAGTTGGCAAATTCAAGTTATGCACACACAATGTCAACATCAGTGTGCACCGGTTCCCTTCTTATGACGAGACTCACCTGCTATATTTCTCATTCGCAGAGAGGCACAAGTCTTCGTAGTTGTGATCAGACAAGAACCAAAGTCATTTAAGAGGTAGGTCTTATTTCAAAAAGTATTTTAACATGCACTGCACATCTGACAATGACAAGGACACAAGGACCTCATTCCTATCACAGGCTAAAGGTTAAATGAGAAATGTTACCACACGTGTCACTTCAACTCTGTGACATGAGCACAAGCGTAGGGTTATGCGTTTCGCTCGTTTGTATTAAGTCAGATTCGGACGGATAAAAAAGTCCCTAGCTCAAGTTCAACGTTTTTTTTTTGCCGTTTTTAAGACGTACATATGAATTCGTGGTCACAAAGAGATCTCATACAGAGATATTCAGTGTGTGCCAACAGCAGATGGGCCAAGAAAATAGCCTAGACCCTGGAAAGCCTCAGCCCTCTGCCATGCTCCAGAGTGGACTTCTCTGGGTCTGTGGCCCTCCCAAGGACCCTGGCTCATTAACACCATGGCTCGTTCTACCATGGCTTGTCAAGAGGCAGCCACGCCAACCTCACCACCACATTACTGATGATTCGCCGCGGCCGGGGCAGTTGAAAAAACGAAGGTGAAACCCTCACCTTTCACGGCAGGATGGGAGGGAGAGATTGAAAAAACGAAGGTGAAACCCTCACCTTTCACGGCAGGATGGGAGGGAGAGATTGAAAAAAAGGAAGGTGAAACCCTCACCTTTCACGGCAGGATAGGAGGGAGAGATTGAAAAAACGAAGGTGAAACCCTCACCTTTCACGGCAGGATGGGAGGGAGAGATTGAAAAAACGAAGGTGAAACCCTCACCTTTCACGGCAGGATGGGAGGGAGAGATTGAAAAAAATGAAGGTGAAACCCTCACCTTTCACGGCAGGATGGGAGGGAGAGATTGAAAAGGTAGAAAATACACGTCTTTTCTGGAGAACAAAGGCTAGGCGTTTGGCTGAGGCGGTCCGCTTCGTTGGTTTCGACTGGTTTTGCCACGGACCAATTGGTTTTGCCACGGACCAGAGTATGCAGCGCTAATCCATAGAGGTCTTGGAATGCAAACTCCTTGGTCATACAACACAACCGGAACGCTCGGCTGCGTTTTACACAAAGCACGCGTGTGACTTTCAGTCTAATTGAAGCCTCTTTGCCACGAGGAGTAGAACAGGCATTCATGTCCAAAGTTCCAACATGTCGTAGTCATGAAAGACACACATTTATCGGAAGGCTAACTTTACTGAGCATGTTGACAATCAGCTACGAGTGAGGAATGTCCATTTCCAGAGTGACATCAATATGAGCAAAGTCATTACTGCTACATCCAGCTGCTACAGTATCCTATGTGGTATCCTACACAGCCTATATCTTTATGTGCCTCCCTTTCCTCAACAGCTATTTATTGAGGCCATAAAATGCAACCAACTATCATTCCTATCTTCCTTTCCCACCCCCCTGTGTTTATACTCCTTGGCCATAAAGCTGATAGACTAATAGGCTCAATAATTTAAAAGAAGGAGGCCAGGGGGGGGGGGGGGGGGGGGTTTATCAGATAAAGCGGAATGGACAGCCCCTTATAGCTTGAGGAAGAGGCTCGACAAATAGAGGTACATTACCTTGATAAGAACAATAGTGGTGGCTCTGAAGTGTGGCAGGTAGCCAGGCGGTTAAGAGCATTGTGCCTGTATTCGAAAAGTCCCTGGTTTGAATCCCTGAGACGAATAGGTGAAAGACCTGTTGATGTGCCCTTGAGCAAGGCACTTACAGTGCATTGCGAAAGTATTCGGCCCCCTTGAACTTTGCGACCTTTTGCCACATTTCAGGCTTCAAACATAAAGATATAAAACTGTATTTTTTTGTGAAGAATCAACAACAAGTGGGACACAATCATGAAGTGGAACGACATTTATTGGATATTTCAAACTTTCTTAACAAATCAAAAACTGAAAAATTGGGCGTGCAAAATTATTCAGCCCCTTAACTTTCAGTGCAGCACACTCTCTCCAGTTCAGTGAGGATCTCTGAATGATCCAATGTTGACCTAAATGACAAATGATGATAAAGACAATCCACCTGTGTGTAATCAAGTCTTCGTATAAATGCACCTGCACTGTGATAGTCTCAGAGGTCCGTTAAAAGCGCAGAGAGCATCATGAATAGATAGAGACATACCCCAAGCGACTTACAGCTGTAATCGCAGCAAAAGGTGGCGCTACAAAGTATTAACTTAAGGGGGCTGAATAATTTTGCACGCCCAATTTTTCAGTTTTTGATTTGTTAAAAAAGTTTGAAATATCCAATAAATGTCGTTCCACTTCATGATTGTGTCCCACTTGTTGTTGATTCTTCACAAAAAAATACAGTTTTATATCTTTATGTTTGAAGCCTGAAATGTGGCAAAAGGTCGCAAAGTTCAAGGGGGCCGAATACTTTCGCAAGGCACTGTAACTCTAATTGCTCCTGTAAGAGTGTCTGCTAAAGTGTCTGTTGGATCAATGATGAATTGCAGTGGCTCAAGTCCTTGCCGCAGTGTGGCGTTACCGTGGGTCTGTGCTGCTCTTTCTATTTGACGATTTTATGTTGATGTCAAAAGTGGGGGTGATAGTTGATCTTCTCTGTTGTCCTGGATGGCCCCTTTGGTTACAATGCTGTTGGTCTTCATGTTGCTCTGTTTCCTTGGGCCTCCCCATTAGGTCTATAGCGCTCAGTGCCGCCGCGCTGTGGTTGGCTGTGATCGTTCCGGCTACGTTGCTTCTGCAATCACACTCAGGCCACAGGAGTAATACACACTTTCCTAGTTTACGTGAGCCTGCAGATTTTGGCCATTTTATTTTTAGAGAAAGGCCCTGGCAGGCGAGGACAATTAGCGTGCTTATTTCCCGTGAAATGGAGCTTCCCAGGGCCGAGGCGAGAAAATGGCCTTCGGGCTGGGGGGGACTCTACAAGCACCAGACCTTCATGAACCTTGTGGCCCGGAGAGGGTGTAAATCTCCTGGCTTTGCACTGTGAACCAGCAGCTCCATTCAGTGGCACGCCTCTAAGGACATACACTATTACATTGGCTGTACCAGGCGTACCTGTACCTTGCCACTGTGGTAGCTAAAATGACAGTCTGGTTGTACAATTAACCCCCTGGAGTCGATTGACGCACTGGTGTGTCAATCTAAGTTACATAACAGAAAAGATCCCCATCCTAATCGGTCAGTTTAAGCTAGAGCTATCTGTTTTTTTTTTGCAATGGCTGAGTCTCAATCCACCACATCCATCAGTGTTGCACTTCCGTATCTGCGGTGAACGGTGGGAGAGCTAGAGCGGTGATTGTCAGACCATGAAACATCCCAAAAATTGGTCTTCTGCCAAACGTCTGTAGCGTTAGACTAGTGTGCCTGGGTAGGCGTCATCTAATATTAAACTTTCTTTTTTTTATCTGGACACTTTCTGTTTACTTGGAATGTTTCCTTTTATTGTAGGCTATTATGTTTTACCACTTTTAGTCTTAATCTTTATTACACTACTGACTGTTTAGCACTGGCCTCACATGTGAATCCTTAAAGAGGTGGGTGGGGCTAAGGCTTGAGAGGGTGTGAACAATGCTGAATGGGTGTAGACAAAGTAGAGCTCTCCAGTAGGTACCAAAATATTCAAAGGCCCTTTTCTCAAAAGACTATCAACTTTCAAAGCAGAATTACATTCCCATCGTTCCTAAAAAAAATGCAGTGTATGATATATCAATTTTGTTGCTCTGAGTCTCTACTTTTATCCAATGTAAAAAAAAAAAAAACACAATCAAATTTAGCTGCATAAGACCGATTTGAGCCGGTCGGTTCACATTTCGTTCCAAGCCTATGGCAGCCAGAAATCCATATAAACCCCCCCCCCAGACGTCTCTTATTTACACACTAGATCAATACTCAAAGAAAAACACCATCCTCACCCTATTAAAACATAAAGGTCGAACATTGACTACATGTGTTTATATGTCAACTGAAAAGCTTTTTCAGATGTCCTCGCTTGGCGAAGCGTGGGGACAGCGTAAAGCTCACTCATAGTTCTTAAAGAAAACTAACTACCTTTCAAAGATGTTGAGTTACTGCCTAGCCTATTGCACGGTGGACGGGCAGTGAAACAAGCCTTATTTCCCGTAAGGTAAATCGCTGGCAGATACTGGATTCAGGCAGGCAAGCAGGACAGGCCCCAGTGTGTCGCGCAGTGGAAACACCGGCGGCTGCCGCTGAGCTGATGAAAGATGCAGGACCTGTGAGACACAGAACGAGACAGAGCCACTCCATCGGAGAAGAACTGTCGATACATTTCAACGAGCAGCTTGTGGAAGCTACGGCGGCTATTGAGTTATGGTAAATATACTTCATAAAAGGAGGACGAGGGGAGGGACAAGAGCAAAAGGGGAAAGGATCAATCCTGTGAGAGAGCGGGAGAATTAAGCCTGATATCCATTGACGTGGAGGTTTGTCTTTGTGTGCCCTTCGATCTAAAGACTCGGGGAAACTTGGGTGGTGTGTGTGTGTGTGTGTGTGTGTGTGTGTGTGTGTGTGTGTGTGTGTGTGTGTGTGTGTGTGTGTGTGTGTGCAGGCCTAGTGTGTGTACGTGGCCCTGAAGACAATAAAACATCTCCAACCTAACAGTCTTGTTCAATATGTGAGTTACTTGGAAAAGGGTATTATGTAGCACACCACTTCACTAAAAAGGCCAATGGTCCATCGAGGGCAAAGCAGAGCCAGGAACAAACCTACTGATGACACAGAACAGAGGCTGGATGGAAGTGGAGAGTGCAGTGCAGTGCAATGCAGGGTCAGTGCTCTGTCAAGTGCTGGTGATGGTGATGCTAATGCATAAAAACAGAAAGGCTTCCAGGAACTAGGAGAGATCGGAACTCTACTAGGAACTCGACATGTGCCTCGCCGCAGATCAAACTATTATCATTGGTTGGGTATTACGATCGTTTTTCCTAGCCACCGTGCCTCTACATCTGCATTGCTTGCTGTTTGGCGTTTTAGGCTGGGTTTCAGTATAAGCACATTGTGACATCTACTGATGTAAAAAGGTCTTTATAAATACATATTACTTGATTTGATTTGACAAGTGGTTTAAATGAGTAAATCCATGTTTGATATGCAATATGGCATTTTATGGACCTTATAGATAAAGTGATGTGAGGAGGAACCGCTTATAGCACCTTTTGGTTTAAATGTATTCCTCTCTCTCTCTCTACTCTCTCTCCCTCATCCCCTTCTCTCTCCCTCATCCCCTTCTCCCCCTTCTCCCCCTCCCCCCGCCTCCTTACTTTCTGATTGAACAGTTCTGCTCAGCTTCCCTTTGCACCACCGAGTACATTTGACTCCACCACTCCCATCCCCTCAGCAGCCCCCACCTCTGGTTTTCTGCAGAATAATGGCCTCCGTGCTCGAGCGCCCATTGCATTCGGCCCCTGCATCCCATAACGCTAACATATGTAGAAGCCCTAATGCAGTTAGAGGTCCAGGTCCCCGGATCCATGTCTGCTCGCTTAATGCAATTATGCTTGATTCCATAGTTTGATCCACCTATCAATGTCAATCGTGTTAGCGGCCGCTCAAGGCTGCCAGCATCTATGGGCCTGGGGAAGGAGGGAGGGAGTCCGACGTGGGAGAGGGAGGAGGAAAAGGGTGATATCTAATGCAATAGGCAACCAGGATCTGAGAGCCTTTGATTCCATTAATACGTCTGTAGTTCATTTTTTTTATCTCCATCAGAGATGGCTACGCGGTGTGGAGCGGCGTGGGTGGGACAGCGAGGAGCTGCTGGTTGTTTGTGGTGGTGTAGTGTGGCTGTCTGTCTGGCGCACTTTGGGTGTTCTCCATTTCCAGCTGAACAAGTCTAATTGGGGTAGGGTGTGTGTGTGGGACGGCAGGCGGTCTGAGTTCTCCCAGCATTATTAAAGCAGGAAGTATCTGTCGTGCACCGGCGAATAGACAGTGTGCTACACATGCAGATAACAAGTACTTAAGATACTCCCAGAGCAAGGAACCGCATCCTGAGGCGTTTGTGTTTTAGTATCCAAATTGGAATAAAAACATTAGGTACCTAATACTGAGCCAGAACTCTTAAAGCCACTACAGCAAGTCGACAGATAGTCCATTTACATAAACCAAAAACAGACGTTCTTACAACTTCCAAGGGACCAAATGTGCTTGCTGGGTCCCTACTAACAATCTGTAGATCAGGGTTTCCCAACCCTCTCCTTGGGGCCCCTCCAGATGTTTCACACTTTTGTTTTAACCCTAAACGGGCACACCTGATCCAATTAGTCAAAGGCTTGATGATTAGTTGACTAATGGAACCAGGTGTGCCAGTGTAGGGTTAGAACAAAAATGTAAAAGGTCTGTGAGGGCCCAAGGAGAGGGTTGTGAAACCCTGCTGTAGATGATGCTTTCTAGTAGACTGCTCAATATGATGTGATATAATTCTAAAGGCACTGGGTTAAAATCGAAATTGAGCTAAGGACATCCCAAAGGCGGCAGGGGATAACCTCTACCCTGCTAACCTCTTGACTGCGATGAGAACCGGGGCATTTCTCTGTTCTCTGAGAGAACACTGGGAAAGTCCCCCTCCTCTAACCCCCTCCTCCAACCCCCCCATCCTCTCTCTACTGGTTTCCTCAGGTAACCCCAGCCCCACACGTTCTCGCTATTACAGATGTTGTGGGAATGGGGAGGTAGAGCGGGGGGGGGGGGGGGGGGGTAGAACCCTGGCCCCTTGGATCATCACAAATCCCATATATGGCATACATTTCCTCCTAATGAGCTCAGGGCTTTCCTCTAACTCTGTAACACAGAGGTAACCGGCTGCCAGCAAAAACGGCAATGGGAGATTCCCAGCAGCCCATTCCAAAACGCCAGGATATTGAAATTAGCCCGTCAGAAATTGTCTGTCTAAGGGCTACAGTGAGATAAATAAATAAACATTGTGTAGAAATATTCAAAATGGAAACAGAGAAAAGCTATTCAAGACTTCACTCATTTGAATAGTCAGAGAGAGAATGAGAGAGGGGTAGAGACAGAGACGGGGATAGAGGGGAGAGAAAAGGACAAAGACAAAGGGATATTGAAAGAGGCCGAACGAGAAACGAGAGAGACGGGGTGAGACAAAGTCACTTTTGAACGGAGACTATAGACAGGACATTGGAATTGGTATCACACTACATAAAATAAAAGAGGAAAAGAGAGAGAAACGGAGAGGGAGAGAGAGAGAAAAGAGAGAGATTGAATAGAGAGAGATGGAATAGAGAGAGATTGAATAGAGATAGCGTGAGAGCGAGAACACACACAAACACACAGGAATGAGAAGGGATAACACCGACTCTGGGAGAATGAGAAATCTAAAGTCCATTTTTAGTCTCGTCACCTCGCCGTAATACACCAGAGCGCTAGCAGACAACACCGAGCCACACTGATTTATTATCATTCTCTGGGCCTATTTTATTTTCCTGATTACCATGGGCGGCTAACACGGACAGCAAATGAATGAAAATGCTGTGGAATTATAAACTCCACTTCGCCCGGCGCTGCGTTTGAATTATCTGGGAAGAGGACTGAATTAGGAAGCTGCCAATAACCTCTGCGAAGAATGATTTCTCGCTCTTTTGAGGAACTATCAAAGAGGGCCTCAAAATGGCAGCCGTGGGTAGGAGGGAAGATGATTATTTTCCGAGGAAAGAGAACAAGAAAAAGAATAGGTCCATCCCCAAGGTCCATCCAAGGACATTTCCTGAACTGTTTTATTAGAACACGTTTGCTCTCAGGGCTGACGGTTGCCGGGGAAGGTGCCAGAGCAGTGAAATAACATGACCACCTTGAGGAACACCTTGAGAGTTGTTTGTGAGTCTGATAGCTTTGTTCTGTGGTCTGTTTGGGTATCTGTGCTCTCCATGGGCAGGTGGTCCTGCTGTCCTGGATGGAGGACAGTGGTTACTGTGGGTCAGTTCCCCCCCCCAGCTGTCTCCCTCTCTTCCTGGGGAGGAGACGGACGGTGAAGGACTACCTCTGGAGCGGTGGAGCCCCGGAAGGCCCGGGAGTGAAACCACAGACTCCCTTTTCTTGAATGAACAACACTTAGGTCGGCCTGTTCACCGTCTCATCAACCCTCCGAGATGGCGCCTTTGAGGGGGGGGGGGGGCTACTAGGAGGCCGATGGATTGCTGTGGCTGTGAAGTCTTCGTTCAGAGCAAAAACGGGAGAGCGCAGCTTGCCGCGGCAGTGGCGGAGCATTAGGGTGTTGACAGATGGAAGGGGAGGGCCAAGGGAGGCCTTGGGGAGCACTGTGATTTATCACCCAGCGTGGGCCGTTCAACCCGCCGCAAGTTGCTGAAGTGTGGAAGAAGGAAGGTCCTGGCGGGAGGACGAATGGAGGGAGGGAGCGAGTGAGGAAGATGAGGAGGAGAGGAAGAGAGAGAGAGAGGGGGAACGGGACACTAGGCACGAGAGAGCCTTTTATTATCTAACCCAGGCGACCTCCAAGTGCTAAAATGCATTATTATTATTATTACGCCAGCGCATTTACACTGGTAGTCACGACGACTGCTTAGCTGTAAGCAAAGACATGGATAGAGAAAAAAAAACAGACTATTCACCTCCGTGACAGCTGGACCATTTGTTTGCTTCATTTACACCTCACGAACAGCCGCGGCAGTCGTTGTTGTTCTCCCTCTTCGCTCCACTTCTTCAAACCAGACGTTATTGCTTTTCTCAATCTGGATTTGCATATGGGCTCCTGAGCGCCAGACATCTGAGGGCAATGGCTTTCCCTCACCTTCAGTGTCAAGAGGTAGGTGGGGCAGACGCTCCATTCTTCAACTCTCCAGTAGTCCTTTTAACTTTGGCGTGGTGAAGAGAGGGGAGCGCAGTTCGATAATTCATCTGGTTTCACTTCCAATTCGATGAGAGAAGATGCTTGGGAGCTGGGGGGGAGGGGGGGGAGGGGGGCAGCGTGACAGGTAGGCTCTTTTGGGAAACAGATCGTTACACAGTGGGAATTACCCGACAAAACAGCAGTCTGATACTCTGGCCCCAAGGCTCTGTGTAGTCCTTATGGATTAACTTCTACAAAAAAAAAAATGGAATGCAGTCTTCTACCACTCTCCTGAAAGAGTAGAATTTAAACTGCCCCAAACAAAAGAAATAGTTTGAATGACTAAATTGCATATCTTTAGACCCTACATACAGATGTGGTCCACACTGAAACACATGACCTAAAGTGAAAATGTCATCATATAAAGCCCTTAGCCTTTAGCCTGAAGTCAGTGGCTATAAACCAGTGGCTACTGTTTGTTAACCTTTTCACAAAGAGTTCCAAATATCTCTAACGGTCGACCAAGCGTGAGTTAAAAAAAACAAAAAGTTATGCGCTTGATGTCAGCATGCTGTTCCAAAATGTGATCGTTAACGCAACAGGACAGTTAACCCACGCTGCCCTCAAACCAAGGCACACTGCCGGCCAATTATCTATAGTCTATGTTTCAACTTGTCAATTTCAAATTATTTTCTAACACGTTTTACTTTCTAACATCAGTTTGAATTGAGGAGTGTTCCGTCTCCTCCTTAATTCACATAGAAGTAGCCCAT